>NC_133660.1:129167207-129294842 GCF_037893015.1 Macrotis lagotis | reverse complement strand
GATACAAAGAATACAATGTTTTCCTTATGTATATTACTCCTGTCTGTTTGTTTTTAAGTGGAACCATATATAGTCTTGTGAATAAATATCATCTGTCTAAGTCTGTTCCCTCTTCAAACACTATTTGCATTAATCATATAAAATAACATTTATGCATGCTTTATCATTTGCAAAAAAACACTCTACAAACATTTTCATTTGATCCTTATTAACAATTCTGAGAGGTATTTACTAATATATTATAATCCCCATTTTTACAGATGAGGAAACAGTAAGGTTGTGACTTTTTCAAGAATATTAAGCTATCTGACACTGCTTCTCCTGACTGCAAATTTAACAGTCAATCCATGACATAGTCACTGAAAGCAAGAAGGGGAAGAATGTTGCAAACATCAAAGTATAATAAAAATTAGAGCTATTGTTAGAACTACAGGGAAGCAAGGTTTTTTTTTTAATTCATTATAAATGTGAGCATGTGTCCTTTTCACAAAAATTGATCATATCCTAGAAGTGGATTGGGGTGTTTGTTGGTCTATTGGCAATAGAATCAAGATAAGGGCCTCAAACTTTGTGATTCTGGGCAAATCACTTAATCTCTCAGGATCCCAGATAATCCTCAAAGACAGGACGTTGCAGAGTTTTTGTGGATCTGCATTGGTGGAAGAAGTTTTCAGACCAGGAATTCTCTATATCAATAAAATCAATGCTTCCAATCAGACCCAAAAAAGTAAAAAAAAAAATATTGGAGCACAAAAGGATCATAAAATTTTAATCTTAAAAGACTCAGAAACAATTAAATCCCATGTGAAAGAATGTTCCAAAACACAAATAATAGAGATACATAAATTAAAACAACCCTAAGGTTTCATTGCACACCCTGAAAATTGTTAAAGATTTTTAAAAAATGAGAATTGTTAATGTTGGAGGGCTCCTAGCAAGATGGGCATTGTTGTTGGAGCTACACAAACATTCTAGAAAGCAATTTGAAATTACCCCAAGTAGTAAAAACATCCTTCACTTTGACTCAGAGATTGCACTGCTAGGTCCTTGATGTACAATAATTGACAAAAAGATGATGTACCATACACATCAAAGTGTTTTAGCAGCACTTTGTGGGACAGAAAATAAGAAACAAAGTAGATGTCCATCTTTTTTGGAAGGCTAAACAAATGCACAGGATCATTACTTTGCTACAAGAAATTGTATTGAAGAAGTAAAGATTGACTTCTACAAACTAATGTAAAGTGAAGTAAACAAAGCCAAGAAAACAATATATGCAATGACAATAACAACATAAATTGAAAGAACCACCACAAAACAATAAAAATTAATGGTGCAAAACTAAAAAGAATAAGTTTGGCCCCAAAGAAGAAAAATAAGATTGCCCCTTTCTCCATTCTTTGCACAAGTTTGGAAGAATGGATGTTTCTGGATGTGAACATTGCATATAATACCAAATTGACTTTGTTAAATTTTTATCCTCTTAACTCTTTTTTACTTTCTTTTTTAAAAAGTTGAACTATTATAAGAAATGTCTCTATAGGAGGTTGAAAGGAAGGAATTTAGGGGGAAATTTAGGTGACATAAAAATACCAATAAAATCTATTTTGTACCAGGTCAAAAAAAATGAGTAAAAAGAAAATGGCAGAAATCCTGACATATTCTAGGGCAGCAACATAATAAAATTTGCAATAGGATCTCATGTTATTGTGGAAAGAACATTAGAGTAAAAATAAGAAAGTCTCAAGTTCTATTCCTAATCCTGCCACAGACAACTGGGTGACCACAGGCAAATCAATAGACTTGGTTTCTCCTCCTAATAAATAAGTTCAAATTAGATGTCTTCTAATACCCTTTACAACTCTAAAATTCTATGAGTCTATGAAGAGAAAATATTAGAGATGATAAGCCATTTGGAAATAAAAAAATAAGAACCATTTTTTCTTTTTTTTTAATTGCTTCATAATGCCTCTAGTGGTCAGCTAGTCAAAGAATGATTTTCAAAAGAAACAAATAGTACACATTTTTTTAAATGCCTCATTAATAACTCAAGTTACACAAATTTAAACTATGAAGCTTAACATTCAATGTGGCAGAAATAAATAAAACCATAAAATTCAATGTTTACAGGTATAAAGGAATAACAGTTTCGCAAATTAATCATCTTGACATTACTCATTAATCCACTATTAATTACAATTACATCCTATCTTTAACATAGTCCAAAAGTTGTTTGAAGACCTGGATTCAGTTGGTATAAGTTACATCTGCTTTGGATTTTCCTCCCTGCCCCAAATCCTCCTTTCTTTTTCTTTAATCTTCTGTATCTGAAAATCTTTACACCCCATCCTTGTATAGCAGTCTTCAATAACCACATCCCAGTCAGGATTCAGTCAGATGCACAATGGAGATCATAGGATCATACATCCTGTGCTAGAAAGAACCTCAGAAATCACTCCCTCAGTTCAATGGACTCAATTTTACATATGAGAAAAACTGAGACTGAGGGCAGTGAAGGGATTTGCCCAAGATCACATAAGTAGTATCAGAAGTAGGATGTGAACAGGCCTTCTGAATCCAGAGCCAAGGTTCTTTCCAGTACACACTTCCTCCCCTTCCTTAAATTGCTAAATGATCAATCTTGTCCCAGCATGTAGGGAAACTCTGTCCTGGAGTTTCAGCAGCTGCCTCAGTTTGGGGGTATCATGATCTGCTCCAATTTTATGGTTCCCTTGTTACCCCTGTCCCATGTTCCATTCTTATAGTCCCTCCTAAATCCCTAAAGCCTTTTGATGTTAAAATTAAAATGGACCATAAAATATGGATCAAAAACTTTACACATTCAATAGGAAATCTGACATTTGGGAGACCCCTTGTAAACTCCTATAATTTTAAGCTCGTAGTTGGGATACTGTGTTAAGTTCTAGTTGCTATATAGTACAAACAATATTGACAAGGCAGAAGATGAGCAGAGAGAGGCAATAAGAAAGGGAAAGATGTCTGGAGACCATCCAGTGTGAAAAGGTCCTACTGGTAAAAACCTTAAAAAACAATGAAGGAACTCATGCAAATAGTCTTCAAACATTTAAAGCTTTGCCAACAGAAGCAGTAAGAAGCTTTTTTAATTTTGTTCAAATGAAAACAAAAAGAGAAAGGCATCAGAGGCAGGTTCTGACTCAAAATGGGGAAAAATATGACAATTAGAATATAAAACAAGGGGCGGCTAGGTGGCATAGTGGATAAGGCACCAGCCTTGGAGTCAGGAGTACCTGGGTTCAAATCCGGTCTCAGACACTTAATAATTACCTAGCTGTGTGGCCTTGGGCAAGCCACTTAACCCCATTTGCCTTGCAAACAAAAAAAACCCTAAAAAAAACTATATAAAACAAACTAAATAAGCAAGTAGCAAATATTAAGTAAATAATGTGCCAATTACATGGAATACTCTCAAAAGAATTCTGGCATTGATTCAACTCAACTCAAAAGTTTTCTAAAAGACTGCAATGTGCAAAACAATGCATTGTTATTAGGGTTACAAATATAGTTATACAAAATAATCCCTTCCTTACAGAAGCATACCCTCCATTGGGCTGGGGAAATGCAATGTGTGGAGATTAAGCTGAGAGAAGGGAATGGAAGGATGAAAAGAAAACTAACAACTTGGAGATGTCTGTCTTTATCATCAGAAGACTCAGTTCTTCAAAGAGAAAAGAGAAAGTAAACTTATAATAGGCAAAAATGAATGCTAGACATGAGTAGGCAGCCTGGGGGTTGCCAGTGGGAGATGGGATGCTGAGTTCAGGTAACAGTGGAGCAAGAGTTCTTATTTTGAGTCCCATGAATGAGGATGGGGGGGGATACATCTTTATTTCAGGGTAATTGGTTTCCTTTGTAATTCTAGCATTTTATTTTATGCATTTAAAAACATTCTTCTAAGTGGGTAGTTCAAAGGGGCCCATGATGCAAAAGAAAATTAAGAAGTGCTGAGACAGAAGGTATTAGTGTGTCAACAGAAATAATGTGAAGCAGGTCCAAAGATAGATACTGGAATGAAATCCCCGAGGGCTCTTTAAAAGCCAGACGGGGTGGAAATTTTTTTCTATAGGGAATAAGAAACTACTGAAGATTTTTGATTGGGGAAATGAAAGGGTTAGAGTTGTGCCTTAGGAAGATTATTTTGAGAGCAATGTTGAAGATAAACTGGAAAAATAAGAAATTAGAAACAAGATGCACTGATTAGGAGTTGAGATGTAATGAGCAACTGGACTACAGTAGGAGGGAAACCAGATCAAAAACTTCAGGGATTCCCTATTGCCAATTGAGGTAAAATTCAAACCTGTGAATCATTCAAATAAGACTATGGCCTGCCCCCTTCCATTATACCCCCCCCCTTACCCCCAATGTTCCATCTCCCTGGAATGCTCCTCTCTCCTCCCCTGCTTGTCAGATACTCTTCAAGGCTCAGCTCATGCCAGTTCTTTCAAGAGGCCTTTTTTCTGATATTCCCTCTTGCTAGGGCCAATCCCCGAATTTTTTTTTTTATCATATTTTGTATATAGGCCACATTTGTTTATCTAGGAAAATGCTAATAGAATGTGAGGTTCTCAAATACAGGATCTGCTTCACTCTTTTCTTTGTATCTATAGCACCAAGTATATCTTCAGACACACAGTAGTTGCTTATTAAATATTTGATAATTGCCTGAAAGTGAATAACACAAAACTGTACTTACAGAACACTATTTGAAGTTGTTTAGAAATTTCTGAAGTTCAAGCAGGTTAATCAAGGGGTCCCTCACCAACAGGGTTCCCCAGGTAATTGCCTAATATTCCTTGAGAAAATAATGCTGTGTTCAAAATTTAGATATGGATGATGCAATAAACCTGGGCCTCAACAACTCAATTCTGGCCCCAAAGGCTTAATCTGGCAAACACAGCAAGGGAAATTTTCTCAAGAGACAACTGTGCTTGATTAAGTGACTAAGCAACAAAATCAAAACTTCAGAGGTTCAAAATTATCATTGTCAGGATGTTCAGTTTTCCAGACAATCTTACTCAAGTCATTTGACTTGCTGAGCATTCAACTCTTTATTTTGATAGTATTTTTTTTCCCCAGTTGCATATTGTGGAAATTTTTGCAATCATTTTTGCAAGATTGAGTACCAAATTTTTTTCCCTCCCTCCCTTCTTCTGTTTGGAAAATGTTAGGAAGGGGCAGCTAGGTGATATAGTGGACAGAGCACTGGCCCTGGAGTCAGGAGGACCTGAGTTCAAATCTGTCTTCATACATTTAATACTTAACTGTGTGACCTTGGGCAGGTCACTCAAACCTCATTGCTTTGCTGAATGAAAATAGCAAGCAGTTTAATATAGTTTTTACAAAGGTTATCATGTAAAACATTTTTCCATATTAGTCTCAGTTGTGAAAGAAACAGACTAAGTGAAAAAAAATAACCATGAGAAAGAATAACTTTTTTTTAAATGCTTTGATAACAGTTCATCAGTTCTTTATCTGGCTATGGATAATATTCTCATCCATGAGTCTTTTGTATTTGGATCATTGCTGAGAAGATCTGGGTCATTCATAGTTGTTTATCACAACATATCACTGATAATTGTGTGTATTGTTTACCTGGCTCTGCTCATTTCACTTTTCATCAGTTCTACAAGTCATTCCTAGTTTTTCTGAAATCTGTCTGGTAGTCATTTCTTACGGATCAATAGAATTCCATTACATTCATATATACCACAACTGGTTCAGACATCCAATACTGTGCCACCACAGGGGCTTCTATAAATATTTTTGCATGTTTAGGTCCCTTTCCCCTTTTTAATGATCTCTTTTGGCTACAGATCTAGTAGTGGTATTGCTGGATTGAAGGGTATGCATAGTTTGATTGACCTTTGGGAAAAGTTCCAAATTGCTCTCCAGAATGGTTAGATGAGTTGGAAATTCCACCAACAGTGCATTAGTGTCCCAATTTTCCCACATCCTCTCCAACATTAATCATTTTCCATTTTTGTCATATTAGACAATCTGATAGATATGAAGTGGTAACCTCAGAGTTGTTTTGATTTGCATTTCTCTACTCAATAGTGATTTGGAAGACTTTATATGCCTAGAGAAAGTTTCAATTTACCTTCTTTTCATATCCTTTGACCATTTATCAACTGAGGAATGACTTGTATTCCTATAAATTTGACTGAATTCTCCAAATATTTGAGAAATGAGATCTTTATCAGAGACATTAGCTATAAAGATTGTTTCCCAACTTTCTGCTTTCCTTCTAATCTTTGGTATTGTATCTATTTTATATATTGTAATGGCATCTCTTGTTTGGTCATGAATTCCTCCCCTTCCCCTAGATCTGAGAAGTCAATTATTGCTTGACCTAATTTGCTTATGTTGCTACCCTACATGTCTCTATCTTAAGCATTTTGACTATATCTCAGTATATAGTGTGAGATGTGGGACTAAATTTAGGCTGTGTCCTATTGTTTTCAAGTTTCCCAGCAGCTTTTATCAAATAGTATGTCTTACTCCCAAAGCTAGGGTCTTTTATGCTTAACAGATTCCTAAGGTCAATGACTATTCTTGTCTTGTGTACCTAATCTATTCCACTGAATTACTCCTCTATTTCTTAAACAGTACCAGATAGTTTTGGTGTTATATGCTTTATGATACAGTTTGAGATCTGGCATTGCTAGACCAACTCCTTTAACATTTTTTTCCCATCAATTCCCTTGATATCCTTGGCCTTTTTTTCTTTCAGATGAATTTTACTGCTATTTTTCTTATCAGTTTTTTGGAAGTCTGGCATAGCACTAATTTGAGATCACCTTACAAAGATAATGTCCAAATCAAATGCTGGGAAAACAATGAAATGTGGGGTATTGAGTATCCGTGAAATAGTCAAGTCAGGCAAAAGAAAAGATAAACATTAGTCAATACTTGGGGGAAACAACCTGTAAAGGCTCCTCTTTTTTTTTCTTTAGATTTTTCAAGGCAACAAGGCCACCCAGCTAGGTAATTATTAAGTGTCTGAGGCCAGATTTGAACTCAGGTACTCCTAACTCCAAGGCTGGTGCTCTATCCACTGTGCCACCTAGCCACCCCATGGCTTCTCTCTTCAAGATAAGACTCCAGAAGAAGCTGTGGGAACTAAAGACTAGTAAGTTCATAACTGATAAAAACCTTCAGCTGTGATCCCAAACAAGTCACTTACCTTCTCTAAGTCTCAGTTTTTCTATCTGTAAAATGGGGGATAATATAATATTACCTATCTCATAGGGCTGTTATAAGCATCAAATTGGAGAGAGGGGGATAGTTAGGTGGTAGAGTGAATAGAGAATCAGCCCTCGAGTCAGAAGGACCTAAGCTCAAATCCAGCCTCAGATATTTAATACTAATTTAGCTGTGTAACCTTGGGCAAGTCACTTAACCCCACTGCCTTGCAAAAACAAAAAACAAAAAAAAAGGAATCAAATGAGATAATACACATGAAGTGTTTTGCAAACCTTAAAAGGGCTGTAGATATTACTTATTATTGTACAGTTGTGATAGGTGGCTAATTTGACACCTATTTTATTCCAATCAGTTTGATATGAGTCCATAGGGTAGGGATGATAAATTCTTCTAATAGGCCCCAGAGCTGTGAACTGTAGATTGTAAGTCCACTTGCTTAATCACAGGAAGCTAATTACAAGACCTCCACCCTTGTATTTCCTTAGTATGATGACCAAACCCAGCATGGCAGACCTGACTCAGTTCCATAGAAAGCTCCTCAGCTATTTTTGTCCCTAGTCATCTCTCTATTGCCCAACATAGGGAGATAATCATGAGCACTTGGTCAATGAGTAACCATGGATGCTGAAAAGCCTGCCCATCTTCCAGTCCATAGATGTTTTGACATCTGCTTATCAGTGCAATCCTATGAGCCTGCTCGTGGGATTGGTAGTATGTTCCTGAAAGGTCAAAATAGGTCTGTTAAGATTTGCTCACTATCCTGTTTGTCAACCAATAGAAGTCTGTATTTTTGTTTTGCTTCACCTATATTGTCCAGGTACCAATCACTATAAAATCAAGACCCTGAAGAAAGGGTGTATCTCCAATCATGAGGAAAATCTGAGGTTCATTCATTAAAGAAGGCCATGCATCGTTTAATAAAGTACCACTGGGGGGGGGGGGATATAGTGGTGGTATATGCTAGGTGGCATAGTGAATAGAGGATTAGCTCTGGAGTCAGAAAAACCTAAATTCAAACCTGACTTCAGACACTTAATAATCACCTAGCTGTGTGACCTTGGGCACATCACTTAACCCCAGTGCCTTGCAAAAACCAATAAATAAAAACAAAGTGCCATTGGCTCAGAGCTCTGCCCAAGTTATTGCTGGGTTTTTTTTTTAATCATTTTCTTGGGCAGCTAGGTGGCGCAGTGGATAGAGTACTGTCCCTGGAATCAGGAGTACTCGAGTTCAAATTCGGCCTCAGATACTTAATAATTACCTAGCTGGGTGGCCTTGGGCAAGCCATTTAATTCCATTTGCCTTGCAAAAATAATAATAATTTTCTCAGTTGGCATCTCTAACTCTCCATCTTCAGTTATCTAGGCAAGAAGATCTGGGAAAGAGATATTGCTTCTCCTCAGTCAACTGTTCTTAGATTTCTATTCACAAGACAAAAACAGTAATTGGGTTTTTAAAATTACTGTGCATGGGGTATTATCACATTAAAAATATGAAGTGCACAAGACCATCTTTTCTCAAACACTGTTTTTCTTTGCCCAGTTTACCTTTTTTATAAGGGATTAAAAGCTAGAGGGATCAATAATCTCAGTTATTTGAAATCTCTGTCTCACAATGCCCATACTACCTGAAATATCAAATTAAACTGGCTATGAATATATTAGAGTTTTCCCCAATGTAAAGCAAATAAAAATGACAAAACCAGACCTTATTGAGTTGTAATTGGAAATAAAACAAATTCCACATGTTAACTATTGACCTGCACTGAGGGACACTCTATTATCTGTATTTCTATTAAATCTAATTTTTGTTCATACACAGCTTCTCTTTACTCTTCAACACCTCTTCCTTTTTTTCCCCTTCTTTTTTAAAACAAATCAAGGGCGGCTAGGTGGTGCAGTGGATAAAGCACTGGCCTTGGAGTCAGGAGTACCTGGGTTCAAATCTGGTCTCAGACACTTAATAATTACCTAGCTGTGTGGCCTTGGGCAAGCCACTTAACCCCATTTGCCTTGCAAAAACCTAAAAATAAATAATTATATATATATACACACGCACACACACACAAACAAATATCTCCACTGGGTATCACCATATCTGACCAAGGCTAGAAATCAAGCAGCCACTCACAGATCAGATTCCATTGTTGATTAAGCCAAAAGTTTTGACCTATTCAGTTTCTGTCCTCCAGTACAGGTTACACAGAGAAGTTTACTTTCATTTAGCATTTTTACTTACAATACTTAATTTGATCCTCATCTTGAAAAGTAGCAAATTAATATTATACCAGATCTACAGAAAAAGAAAACTAAACCTAGGAAAATTAAATGACCTTTTCAAATCATACAGAGTCAAATGATGGAAGAGGGACATGAATACAGGTTTATTAGTTTTTTCTAAGAACAATATTATTGCCACTAGAGCATGTTGCTTCTGTTATAGAATAGGCTTGACAAGGATATTTAGCACCAAGCAGGAAGATAATACTTGACTCATGGATTAGGCCTGGGAAAGAAGGAAGAATTATTAAATCTCAGGAAAATAATCATTCTTCTCTTAGATGAGTCCTAATTTATGTGTTCAGTTGTTTCAGTCTTGTCTTACTTCTTCATATCCCCATTTGGAGTATTCTTGCCAAAGATCCTGGAGTGATTTGCCATTTTCTTCTGAGATTATTTAACAGGATTAAGTGATTTTCTAGGGTCACACAGCTAGTAAGTGTTTGAGGCAAGACTTAACTCATGAAGATGAATCTTCCTGATTCCATGCCCAGTCATCAATCTAACCTCTGTGACACTTAACTGCCCACTACTCCTAATAAAGTTACACAATAACAAATACAGTAAATGTAATGTAAAAGAGTGGGACAGATAAGATATTAAAAACACCTTACAAATAGTAACTCATTTTATCCTTACAACAATTGTGGGAGTTTGGTATCACCCCAGACTTAAAGATGAGGAAACTGAGGCAGACAAGTTAGAATGACCTGCCAATTACACAGCTGGATTTGAGGGAACCCTAAAGGTCCTCTATTCTGACAAATTATCACACTGGCAGCAGTATGTCAATCATCTAAGACTCAGCTTTACCTTGCATTCTATGTAAAAATAAAAAAATGGCTTGAAGAAGTTTACTAAGAAATTTTGAACAAATAGCTAATCATATATTTGCATTCACAAAAATGCTTTTGACAAAATATCCAAGACCAAGTCGATGTCACCAGAAATTACATCAAGTTTAACTTCAGTAGTCTCTGACTTACTGATGAAAAAAGATGAAACAAAGAAATACTAAAAATGATAAATCACTCAGTAAAGGCTGCAAAAGTTTATCAACTTTCAGGTACCTGGAAAGTTGTCCAGAATTTTATATCAGAAGGCTACTATCTTTCAAAAGCTAAGAAACAGCAAATCCCTATACTATAAATAATTACCTCAAGACATCCATGACAATTCAACAATAACAATAACAAAAAATAGCAGGAGGCAGCTATATGACACAGTGGAGAAAGTGTCAGGCCTAGAGTTGGGAATACCTGAGTTCAAATCCAATCTCAGACACTTACTAGGTGTGTGATCCTGGATAAGTCACTTAACCCTATTTGCCAGTTTTCTCATCTATAAAATGAGCTGGAGAAGGAAATAGCAAACCATTCCAGTATCACCCCCAAGAAAACTCCAAATGGAGTCAAGAAGAATCAGACACAACTAAAACCAATGAGCAATATTATATATATATAAAAGAATAATTACAAAGCTGGGGACAGCCAGGTGGCACAGTGGATAGAGCACCAGCCCTGGAGTCAGGAGTACCTGAGTTCAAATTTGACCTCAGACACTTAATAATTACCTAGCTGTGTAGCCTTGGGCAAGTCACTTAACCCCACTGCCTTATTTAAAAAAAAAAGAACTTCACAAAGGGCAGCTAGGTGGAGCAGTGGATAGAGCACCTGCCCTGTAGTCAGGATAACCTGAGTTCAAAATGGACCACATACACTCACTAATTACCTACTGTGTGATCTTGGGCAAGTCACTTAACCCCATTGCCTTGTTAAAAAAAAAAGAACTTCAAAATTATATCACCCACTTTACATTGCTAGTTGGTGTCAGAAATGGATTTGAACTTGTCTTCCTGTTTTATCCACTATGCCATAGTCTTTTGTTGCTAAGACTTATTTTTGGGTTTTTACAAAACAATTAGAATCATAGTACTTCCTATTGTAAAGAGATAAAATACGAGTCACTATTTGAGTGACTGAGTGATCAGGAAAATGCAACTAATAAATTCAATCTTAAATTCAGCTGTTAAAATATAAGGTTTTCTACTTTATGTTAGTTTTATCTTTTTCATTCCTAACATTAACATGAAGAATTCTTAAGCTCAGAGGTTCTTAGAAGGATAACAGCAATTTTATTTCCAAAAATAGGTTCATATTTTCTTATCCTGTGAATTCTAAAAATTGTGTGATCTAATACACAGACCCAAAAGCTTCATGAAATCACAGAATGTGAATTAAAATAGATCTCAAAGTCTATTTAATACAACTCAAATCTGAATGAGAATCTCCTCTACAATACAGCATTTATTAGACACCTACTGCATGCCAGTGGGTATAGGGTGTGTTCAAGAAAGACTTGTACCTCTGTATGAGGGCTGCTGAATCCTCTTCAGGGCTGCTTTCCACTTAGCCATAGCATGTACAGTGGCCACACCCCCAGTAAACCATTTTGGCAGGCAGGTTAAATCAGGTTGAGGGTAACCAAGAGTTCTCAAATTCATTGGTGAGTAATGGGGGGGTATCTACCCCATGCATGGAAGTCTTCTACTAGTGGAATGGGCAGAAGAGAACAATTCCTTCCAATGACCATTAAGCTGGTTGAAGCAGGAGCTTGGTTAAACATCAAAGACACCATGATCACCTACTGCATCTAAAGCCATCACCAGTTGTCTCGACTCTATCTTGTTATGTTGAATCTTGATGACATTGGAAGAGAGAGTAAGACAGATGGCATCATGCAGCTCTTTCTCATTTAAATCCAATTTATACCCACAACAAAAGTCATCCTCAAGTCCTGTGGTAGCAGGCAAGTGATGAAGCAGCAGGTGTGGATACACTGGGAGCTGTAGTCACAACCCTGCACCATAGGGTCGTTTCCCCACTGAAAACAGCAGTGAAATGAAGTATTCCCCTGGGTGACTGAGCAGCCCATTTAAGGATTATACTGCTCACCTCCTAATGTGAGGAAGCGGCTAGAAAAGATGGTTTTAAAAACTGTCTGCTTACCCTTCCCTAGTCTGATTACCACTGCAGGTAGAGATCCCATAGTGCATTCAACACAAAAAAATACAAAAACTTCTTCAAAGAAGATTCCACTCATTATTGGTGCATGAAACATGCTCACACTCATAGACAACAAAAGATCCAATAGACCTGAAAGACAAATAGCTGTTGTTGCAAGAGAAGTCAGCATATTGAAATAGCAGCCCTGAATGAAACAAGACTGGCAAATGAAGACCAGTTTATTGAAGCTGGTGCTAGATACACGTTTTTCTGGAATGAAGGGGAATGACATGAAGCTGAGGTAGGTTTTGCAATCAAAACTAATCTAGGGGGGTGGCTAGGTGGCATAGTGGATAAAGCACCGGCCCTGGAGTCAGGAGGACCTGGGTTCAAATCCGGTCTCAGACACTTAATAATTACTTAGCTGTGCAGCCTTGGGCAAGCCACTTAACCCCATTTGCCTTGCAAAAACCAAAAACAAAAAAAATAAAATAAAAAAAACTAATCTAGGGGACAACTAGGTGGCACAGTGGATAGAGCACCAGCCCTGGAGTCAGGAGTACCTTAGTTCAAATCCAGCCTCAAAAACTTAATAATTACCTAGCTGTGTGGCCTTGGACAAGCCACTTAACCCCATTGCTTTGCAAAAAAAACCCTAATCTATTCAACATTCTTAAATGCCTATCAAAAGGAGTGAATGACAGGCTCATGACAATGAGATTGCCACTTCCAGGAAAATGCCATGCCACCCTCAAGGGTGCCTATGCTCCCAAGTCAAACACTGATGAAATTAAAGAAAAATTTTATAAAGACCTGGAGTCCCTTATCATCAATGTACCAAAAGAAGACAAGCTTATAATTGTGGGCGACTTTAATTCTAGAGTAAATTGAGATTATCAGACATGTCAGGAAGTTCTTGGAAACAGTAACAGCAATGGTCACTTACTACTGAAGACATACAACTCTCATGACCTCATTACAAACACTGTCTTCTCTTTACCTAACGGCAATAAAACTTCCTGAATGCCCCTAGCAGCAAACATTGGCATCTATAAGACTATGTGATTGTAAAGAGAAGAGAGACAGGATGTGAGAGTGACAAAGGCTGAGTGCTGAACTGGTCACAGACTCACCCTCTCTAAGCTAAATATTCATATTCAAGCAAAGCAGCAACCCCAAGGCAAAATGAATTCTAGAAGAATTATTGTCAAGAGATTAGAGTGCTGAGAGGGAAAAGTTTGTTGTTAACTTGGAGGGAAAACTGAACCAACACACAGTTGGCAACAGTGGAGCAGAAAAAGAGTGGGTAGTTTTCAGAGATTTGATATACAGCAACTGCATTTGCTCTCATCTGGGCCAGAACACTCATAATCACTAAGATTGGTTTGATGAAAATGATGGAGAAATACAGAAGCTGCTAAATGAAAAATGCTTCCACTTTCATTTAAATTGTCTTAGAGGGGCGGCTAGGTGGCACAGTGGATAAAGCACTGGCCCTGGAATCAGGAGTACCTGGGTTCAAATCCGGTCTCAGACACTTAGTAATTACCTAGCTGTGTGGCCTTGGGCAAGCCACTTAACCCCGTTTGCCTTGCAAAAACCTTAAAAAAAATAAATAAATTGTCTTAGGAAGATTCTGAAGATCATCAAGCAGGAGAAAAATAGGAGACATTGAGACTCTTTCTGGAGCTAAACTACCTAGCATTTCAATATTAATACAGAGAATGCAAATACAATGACTGGAAATACTGTTAGAATGCCAAACATACAGCTGCCCAAAAAACTATTTTATGGAGAACTCACACAGGCAAGTGCTCACAACTGGATCAGAAGAAGGGATATCAAGCCACCCTGAAGGTCTCATTGAAGAACTTTAGAATTGATTGTAAAACATGGGAAATTTGATAGCAGACTGAAGGAAATACTGGAATGAAGAAAGGTTTGAAGCAGAGATCAGACAAAAGGCTATTGCAATCATCCACACAATTTTCATCCAGGTTGTCTAACCTTTCCTTGAAGATCTCCAACTGCTCTCTCCCTAGCCAGCCCAAACCACTTTTGGGCAAATTTATATTTATGGTTTCATTTCTTACATCCACCCCTCACTGCCCTCTGAGATCAAGCAAAAGTGTATTTCCTCTCCACTAGGCAGACTACCAAATGCTCGAAGAGAGAGATCCTCTCCTTCATCAGGGTTTCTCTTCTTCAGGATAGACTTCAGCTGATCCTCATAATGACCCCGAGCTCACTAAGTTTTTGCTAATTTTTCCCAACATACTTCACTCTCCAAAATACTCTCTATGTCCCTTTTCAAGTTGGGAAAGCACAGTAATAGGCTAAAAGAAGTTACCAAAATTCAACAAACTAATAGTCAACTTGTTAAAAAGCATGATGCTATGATCGGAAGTATTCCTACAACTACTAGTACAAGTAGCTACCATTTCTACAGCATTAACTCAGGCAGTGAACTTTACAAAAATATAATCTCATTTTTTCTCACAAAAACCCTGTGTCATTATTATCATCCTCATTGTACCACTAAGGAAAATGAGGCAAACAAGAGTGGCTCACAGTTGCCCTGAGGCAGAATTTGAAATTAGATGTTTCTGGCTCCCAACATCATCATGCTTCTGCTTTCTGTACTATCTCCTCCCTAGTCCTCAACATTCTTTCACTCTATTCACTTCACTACCTCAGTGTCTCTGGTGATAACATCTTGATAGCAAAATGAAAATGAAAACATACCCTACTTTCAAGGATCCTACATTCTACAAGGTGGGAGAGGAGATGGGTACAATATTACATAAGTGAGCAAATATGAAGTAATTTCAAGAGGGAATGAGTGTTAGTAGCTGGAGAGAATCTGGAGAACTTAAGAAGTGCTTTGAAGGATTCAGGGAAGCCTGGAGAGATTTGCATGAACTGATGCTGAGTGAGATGAGCAGAACCAGAAAAACACTATACACCCAAACAGCAACATGGGGGCAATGATCAACTTTGATGGACTCACTCATTCCATCAGTGCAACAATCAGGGACAATTTGGGGCTGTCTGCAATGGAGACTACCATCTGTATCCAGAGAAAGAATTGCGGAGATTGAACAAAGACCAAGGACTATCACCTTAAATTTAGAAAGAAAAAAAAACCCTGATATCTTATTGTCTGATCTTGCTATCTCTTATACTTTATTTTTCTTCCTTAAGGATATGATTTCTCTCTCATCACATTCAAATTGCCTTCTGTGGGCGGGGAGGGAAGTAAGATTAGGGGGAAAAAACTGTAAAACTCAAAATAAATAAAATCTTTAATAAAAAAAAAAAAGAAGTGCTTTGAAGGTTTGACGGAAGCTCAGAAATTTACCAAGAAGAAGGGAAGGCGTACTCTAGACATCTTCAGTGAAAGCAAACTCCTACTAAACATATTGAGTTTTTCACAAACCATATCTAAAGCAAATAAAAAAATCATTTACACTTCAAGGCAGTGTTTTGCATGACTTCACATTGTAAAATTTATAACAAAGTACCTGCATTTTCAAGTAGGGGAGCAGAGATCAAAAGGGTGGAAATCAAAATTTGGGAAATTGGGAAATCAAAAATTAAAAAGAATGTTAAAAATTGGTTTCACATGTAATTGAGAAAAAAGTAAAATATGAACATTTTTTAAATTGTAAAGTATTTTTATTGATTCTTCTATTTTGAAAAAAATTTACTAGAAGAAAAAACTTCAACCCCTTTTTGCAGTGTTTGAAAGTCACTTTCTCTAGTTAGGGAGCTGTAAATATATTTGTCATCAAAAGCAGATTTGTCCTTAAAAAGAGGATTGTGAAATGCACAAAATATTTTAAACTAACAATGAGTTATCATCCACTAAATGACTTTACCTACTTGTTGAATAAATGCCTGTTTAATCTGATCCAGATTAAACTAAATTCTCCAGAAGGGTCACCATTTACACCGTGGCAACAATGTGTTGAAGGAAAACATACTCCTTTATGAAAGACCACTCACTAAGAAACAGCTTCTTTAGTTCTGGTGCACACCGTTGCAATTCTAAGGATGCAGGCCAGGTCACCAAGCCAACAAGTCAATCCCTACATATCATCATTGTCCATTCTGCCAGCATTCTTTTGATGTTACCCACTGCTTAGGCAATAGGGACAGATTCAGCATACAGAGTAGAAGGCATGCTTGAGGGCTAAAACTAATTCAGATTAAGGGTCTATCTGACCTGATAGTCTATTTTGAACAGTGGCATGCACTTTATAGTCCATGTGAAAGTTATTTCTTATATACAACCTTTTTCAAATATCTAATTTCATATTTAATGAACAAAATCATCTCCATGGTAACCAGAAACCATAAATAATCCTGTTATGGGATTATCACCCCTGAATTTATTTAAATAATCTTTGAATCGATTTATCTTCTCTGCTTATACCATCCTTGAGGGTGACAAAATCCAGTTTCAGGACACAAAAGAATTGTGTGTAAAGTGATCATACAAGAGATATGTTGGAAAGAACCTTGGATTTGGAGTGAGAGGATCTAGGTTGAATCTAGACACTGCAAATTATGTATGACCTTTGGAAAGTTAATGAATTTCTCCAGGCCTCAGTTGCTTTATCTAAAAAATGAAAGGACTGAACTGACTGACCAAAGTCCCTTCCAGCTTTAAATCTATGATCAGAGTATTATTCCAAGATGGTCTAGCCTTTGAGATCTAGGCCTCTCTACTTCCATCTTTCTGAACAAAGGAATGACCTTTTTTTTATTTTATTATTTTTTGAGGGGAAAGAGGAGTTTGGAAGCCAATGTGTTTAAGTGAGTTGCCCAAGGTAACACAGCTAGGTAATTATTAAATGTCTGAGGCCAATTTTGAACTCAAGTTCTCCTGACTCTAGGGTCAGTGCTCTATCTATTGGGCCACCTAGCTGCCCCCAAGAATGACCTTTTAAAACAACCCTTAAGGGAAATGGTTCCCACATATTTAGCTGTTGCTATATGTTGCTCTTTTTTTTAAAAACTTTCTCTAGCTTTCTGTTACTTGAAGATCAGTGGACCAAGAATGAAATATTCCCAGTGCGGAAGCACTTCTGCCAAATTCTGATTTGTGACCATTCCTATTTCCAGTATGTTGTCTGACTCACACTTCCTACCAACCTTTGCTGGTTGGGTTCTCATCTCTGATGATTTCAAAGAACTAAAAATGAAAGGATTCTAATATCAGCTCTAGTGACTCACTGGACAACCTTAGGGGTTGTTGTCCTTCCCTTCTCTGGATCTCAGATCCCTTAACAAGCTAGAGAAGTGAACTAAAGTCCTTTTTGGCCTTAAAATTCTAGGAAACTGCATCTAGGTAATCCTACTGATAGTGAACTTTTTTAAACAGTTCAATCAATATCTCTGTCATCTGCTGCCTCCTTAACTTTCCCACCATCAGTAACCATGGCTATTGAGTGGGTATTATTACCTAACATAGAGAAGTTTACAATCTCCGGGTGTCTCCTGCCCTCCAAACCAATCAATAATATAAATTAATATCCAAAATGTACTGCTATGATCAAGCCATTTCGTAACTTAAAATCTTCAGTGGTTCAACGTTATCAACTAAAAATAAAAAATCTAGACTTTAACATGACACTCAGGTCCTCCAACATTTCAGCTTTAACTCATCCTAACCCTTATGTGGAGTAACTAGCTGATGAATCAGAGTCTGGGATAGACACTTATAAGTGACCCTAGACAAGTCATTTAATCCTGTTTGCCTCAGTTTCCTAATCTGTAAAATGAACTAAAGACAATAGCAAACTACTCCTGTAACAACCAAATAAGAACATGAAGAATCAGAGTAAACTGAACAACAAAGTCCTTACATGTCAAACTAGACTATTATTGCTTCCCTACACAATAATGATTCTCCTATCTGTACTACTTTCTTCTTATTTTCATGTCTCTAACTCTTCAACAATCTTCAACTAAAATCAAATCCACCTTAAGTCATTCCTCATTGGGGACACTAATGGAAGGTTGGTGGAGTTGTAAAGTGATCCAACTATTCTGGAAAGCGTTTTAGAACTTTGCCCAAAAGACTATACAAAATTGTGCATACATATCCTTGGGCTGTATCCCAAGGAGATCAAAAAAAGGGAAAAGGACCCACATGTACAAAAATATTTATATCACAACTTTTTCTGTGATGGTAACAAATTGGAAATTGAGAGGATGCCCATTAGTTGAGGAATAGTTAAACAATCAAGGTAATAGAATGTTGTTATTCTATAAGAAAAGATAATCAGGGAGATTTCAGAAAAACTGTAAAAAACTCCTATGAACTGATGATCAGTGAAGTAAGAAGAACCAAGAGAACATTGTACAAATAATAACATTATGTGATGATCACCTATGACAGACTTAACTCTTCTCATCAATACAGTGATCCAAGACAATTCTAAAAGACTTGTAATGGAAAATGGCATCAAAATCCAGAGATAGAGCTATGGAGTCTGCTTCGCAGACCAAAGCAGACAATTTTCACTTTTTTGTTTCTTTTTTTCTTTCTTGTGATTTTTTCCCCTTTAATTCTGATTCTTCTTTCACAACATGACAAATATAGAAATTTATTTGACATGATTGTATATATATATATATATATATATATATATATATATATATATATATATATATATATATATATATATATAAAACATATCAGATTACCTTATTTGGGAGAGGGGAAAAATAAGGGAGGAACAGAGGTAGAGGAAATTTTGGAACTCAAAATTTTAGAAAAAAATGACTGTTGAATTCTAAAAGATTTGTGATGGAAAATACATCCACATCCAGAAAAAGAACTGTGAAGTCTACATACAGACCAAAGCATATTATTTTCACATTTTAAAATTTATTCTATATTTTTTCCTTTTCTTGATTTTTTTTCCCTTTGGTTCTCATTTTTCTTTCATAATATGACTAATATGAAAATAAATATATAACATCAGATTGCTCACTGTTCAAGGGGGGGGAGAGAAGAGAAAAATGCAACTCAAAATTTTACAAAAAAAGAATGTTTAAAGCTATCTTTAGGGTGGCTAAGTGGCACAGTGGATAGAACACGGCCCTTGGAGTCAGGAGTACCTGAATTCAAATATGACCTCAAGACACTTAATAATTACCTACCTGTGTGGCCTTGGGCAAGCCATTTAATCCCATTTGCCTTGCAAAAAACCTTAAAAAAAACAACTATCTTTATATATAGCTGTAAAAAATAAAATATTACTACAAGTGAAAAAGAAAAAAAGATAGTTTCATCTGCTTATTAGAAGTTTAAAAAAATGACTTATCAAAAGAAATCCAAATATAAGGAATATTTTAAGTGTTGATTTAATGAAGATTAGTGAAATTTATGGTGAAATCTTTCTTATAAGAATAAGTTATATTCTGAACATCATCAACATCAGCATCATAGCTAGCATCTCTATAGATATTTAAGGTTTTCAAAGCACTTGACAACAAAGCATTTGTTATTTCCTTTGATCCTCAAAAAAACTCTGGAAGGTAGGTAGGTACTATTATCATCATTTTAAAGATAAGGAAATTGAGACAAACAACAATTAAGAGACTTGCCCAGTGACTTAATGAGAACTCCATATAGATGTATGTATACACTCAGACACATGTTTATTTATCTTTATCCATTTTAGCATTGAACACGGAGTCAGGAAGATCTGAGTTTATATCCTGCCTCAGATGGTCAGGTTTTTTTGGGGGGTTTTTTGTTTTTTGCAAGGCAAATGGGGTTAAGTGGCTTGCCTAAACTGCTTGAGGGGAATGGCTTTTAATTTTTGCTTTTGTATTCTCTGATACCTAGCAAAGTGTGTGGTGAATAACAGTGTTCAAGAATACCGGTTGAGCTGAAATGAACTGAATATTTGTTTTTTTGTTTTTTGTTTTGTTTTTTAGGCTTTTGCAAGGCAAATGGGGTTAAGTGGCTTGCCCAAGGCCACACAGCTAGGTAATTATTAAGTGTCTGAGACCGGATTTGAACCCAGGTACTCTTGGCTCCAAGGCCAGTGCTTTAGCCATTACACCACCTAGCTGCCCCTAGATGATCAGTTTTTTTAATGCCTTTGGAAAAAGTTTATACATCACACATCTATATTTGTGTCTATGTGTTGTGAGGTACCATGCATGAGGTACCATGAGATCCCATGCAAAGACTACTAAGCTTGGAAACAGACACCCAAGTTGTGAATCCTGACTGACACTTCTTTTTTCTTTGAGACTCTGGATGCATTGTTAACCTTTGGGTCTCAGTTTCTTTATTTGTAAAATGAAGGCTCTGAACTAGATAACCTCTAAGGTCCTTCCTGATTCTAAATTTATCATTTATAATTAATATCCATTTTACACACTCCCAGGCAAAAACCCTGCTTTTTTCATAGAGTATGTGCTACAACAGTGTGGCAACAGAACACTGTTCTCATTAAGCCTAGGATTCTAGGAAAAAAAAACTTTCTCCAAAGGTATTAAAAAAAAGTCAGAAAAAAGGGGAGGGAGAAGGATTTTTTCTATCCACAAGTGAGCTTGTATTCTTTAAGACAAATAAATGAATTGCCCCCCAAAAAATAACAAAAGTTTCCATTTCATAAGGTTCCAGAGCATCAGCACAAATGAATATAAAGTATTTTGCAAACTATAAGCCCTAAGTGTGAACCATTAATTAAACCCTGGCTGACTTGATTCACTGACACCCTACTGGGTAGGGGATTCCAAGTATCAAAGGATAGGGAACAAAAGTTACAATGAGTCACCCTTGGCACCCACTTGGCAAAAGAAAACCAGGGTAATTGTTTCTTCCTGATAAAAACTGCTGACGTGAACCAGGTACAGCTACATGTCCTCTCTGGTAAAGTAACATGGTTGCCCTTTAGCTAAATTAATGATTAAGTACACAATTAAAGCCAAGATAGTTTCTTTTAAATCAAATACTTGATTTTTATTTCTGTCAATACCAATTGGGTGCCAAAATGGGGACTATGGTGATTTCACAAATAATTACCCCAACTCGATCTAAATACAAAGCTCCTTATCCAAGGATAGAGCTGGCCTAGGGACAAAACAGGCTTGCTCATAACTCCCTATGATCCTGAAATTTACTATGTACAATAGAAACCACAAACTTGGGGACCCAGAAACTTTGCCTCACTCTTCAGTGTGGTGCTAATCATATGTTCTTTAGGATGATATTCTGGCTACATCAGCACAGAGGGAGGGTTGTCTTTCAACTCAGAAACACCCAAGAATATAGTCTAGCCACATCATCCAGTATGACTGAAGAATAATCACTGAACTCCAGACAGGAGAGATGGAATAAGGCTTAAAAGGCCATCAAGTCATGGGATCCATGACCTTGTTTTGTAAATATTCTTATACTCATATTTCAATATAATTGATTTTCTTTGTAATTCTATGTATTTACTCCTATAATTTAAAAACACTATTCTAAAAGGGGATTCAAAGACTTCAGTGCTTCCCAAATTTACTCAAAAAGGTAAAGAACCCTGATCTGTTCCAATTCCTTCATTTTATAGTGGGAGGGGGTGGCTAGGTGGCACAGTGGATAGAGCACCAGCCCTGGAGTCAGGAATACCTGAGTTCAAATCCAGTCTCAGACATTTAATAATTGCCTAGCTGTGTGGCCCTGGGCAAGCCACTTAACCCCACTGCCTCGCAAAAAAACTAAAAAAAATTCATAAAAATTAAAAAATTTTTTTAAATTAAACATTTTACAGTAGGGGAAACTGAGTTGCAGAAAGGTAAAAGAATGTCCCAAAAGTATCATATGGTGAGGGGCAGAGCTGGCATTTGGGTGTCTGATTCTCATGACAACCCTATACCACATTGCCTACAAATGTCAGCAGAAATATAATGATTGGAACATGTGGCAATAATACTTCAAGAAAATACTCTTTAATAGAAATAGAAAAATTGATGACAACACTAAGGCTATAGGGATGTTACAGTGGGGGTAGGGCAGGGGTGAGGGAGTGGGAATGTTTTCAGTATCAAATGAATCTTAGGAACTGTCTTACAAGCTCAGTGATTTAAGTCTGAAGATTGGGAAACAGTTAAAAAACTGTTATATGAACATAATGGACTGTTATTGTGCGATAAATGAAAAGTATGAAAGATTCAAAGAAATGTGGAAAGATTTAAGAGGAGGGGGGGCTAGGTGGCAAAGTGGATAGAACACCAAACTGGCTGTGGAGTCAGGAGTGCCTGAATTCAAATCCGGTCTCAGACACTCAATAATTACCTAGCTGTGTGGCCTTGGGCAAGCCACTTAATCCCATTTTCTTTGCAAAAAAAAAAAAAACCCTACAAAAACAAACAAAAAAACGATTTAAAAGGAAAGGGTCAAGACATAAAAAGCAGAACAATGTAAATATTGACTATAATGATATTTTATAAAAAAAAATAAGAGTAGACCTGTGATTTCATCAGAACCTTTGGTCTTCTCTGAAAGCTACACAGATTGTTTGATCAGGTCTCATAGTTTATATCAGAAAGAAGAACTAGAACCCAGGGCTGCCTAGCTTTGAGGATAGCTTTCTATGTCCACACTACTCAAATAGCAACAAAATCTGGAATATACTTTGAAGGGAAAAAATACAGAAGCAAACAACCAAAATGAAACAGGATGGGGAGGACAGCTGAATTTGGAGCCAAAGGGACCTGAATTCAAATTCTAGATGAACCACTTACTACTCATGTGACCCTGGGCAAGTCATTTAAACTCTCTGGAAGCTCAGTTTCTTAAACTGTAAAATGTTAAAAGAAAAAAAATGACAGAGAGGTCATAATGGAAAATGAGACATAAATTTTTGGACATGGCCAATGTCCAAATTTGTTTTACTTGATTATCCATATTTATTCTAGAAGTTTAATATTCCTATTTTTTTTCAGTATGAGTAATGGGGAGAGGCTATAAAAACTTGTTAATTGAAAAAATTAAATTAATTTTAGAAAAACTATTGCTTTTAAGGTCCCTTCCAGTTCTACACTTCCAATCTCATGAAAAGGAATAAGTGGCTCTAAATCTCTGCTTTTGTCCCTTACAAGAATGTAAGAAGGACAGCCACCCCTTAGCTGTCCTTCTTACATTCTTATAACTATCAGTCTTTTCATTCCATTTTCATCTCTTATTATTAAATATTCTTTAAGGGCCTCCACTCTATGACCCCAACTAAACTAAACCACTGGTAAATCATATTCACAAATATAACATAAGGGGGTACAATTAAACAGCAGTTTGTAAAAGTTGTGGGGTGGCTGTACATGAACAACTTAGATTATTTATTCCCTTGGGGAAGGAGGAGGGAAGGAAGGAAGAGAGGTAGAAAAATGTGGAACTCAAAAGCTTACAGAAAGATAAATGTTGAAAACTATCTTTGCATGCAATTAGAAAAAAAAATAAAATAACATTCTAATCCCCCAGCAAAAAAAGAAGCAAGTGTGAGAATCACAGTAGACTGCAGGCTCAATACAAATCAAAAGAGTACAATAGTGTACAAAAAAAAGGAAAAACATCAAACTATGCAATCCTCAACTGAACTGGAAAGACTTAGAGTCAATAGTTCTGCCATACCCAATCCTACTAAGTCCACATCCAGGGAATTATATTAAGTTCCCATCTCAGAAAGAACATTAGACACTAGAGAAAATCCAGAAGGGGATCATACCAAAAGAAGTTTACCTGAAGAGCCTGGGGAAACAGTCTCAAAGTACTTGAAGGTCAGAGGGATTTCCATGAACTGATCCTGAGTGAGATAAGCAGAACCAGAAAAACACTGTACACCTTAACAGCAACATGAGGGCAATGATCAACCTTGATGGACTCACTCATTCCATCAGTGTAATAATCAGGGACAATTTGGGGCTCTCTGCAATGGAGAATACCATCTGTATCCAGAGAAAGAACTGTGGAGTTTGAACAAAGACCAAAGACTATTACATTTAATTTAGAAGAAAAAAACTGGTTATCTTATTGTCTGATCTTGCTATCTCTTATACTTTATGTTCCTTCCTTAAGGATATGATTTCTCTCTCATCACATTCAATTTGGATCAATGTTATGCCATGGAAACAATTCAAAGACTGGCAGATTGCCTTGGGGGGGGGTAAGATATAGGGGGAAAAACTGGAAAACTCAAAATAAATAAAATCTTTTTGAATTGTTTTTTTATTTTTAGTTTTTGCAAGGTAAATGGGGTTAAGTGGCTTGCCCAAGGCCACACAGCTAGGCAATTAAGTGTCTGAGGTCAGATTTGAATTCAGGTGCTCCTAACTCTGGGGCTGGTGCTCTATCCACTGCACCACCTAGCCACCCCTCACATCTAGTTTTAAATGTCTAACTGAATGGTAGTGATATGATACTGTAGTTACAGGAGAGGGATTAGGGTAAAATATACATACATCTTGGAACCAGCTGCAGAACTGATAACCAGATTTACAGAAGTTTGAGATGACCAAGTGAGAGAGTATGGAGAAAAAAGAGAAGAGAGACTGGAGGGCCCTATGATGTAGATGACAATCTAATAGAAGAGCCTGAGTAGGAATAATCAGATAGGTAGAGGGTAAACCAAAAGTGAGCAGTGTAGTGAAAACCCAGGAAAGAAAGCATATGCAGGAGAAAATTGTATCAAATACTTTAGAGAAGTCAAGAAGAATAAGTAGCCTTATGTCTAAAGGTATCCAGGTACCAGGATAATTCTCTACCCACTAAGGCAATGCAGGTACTACTAAAAAAAGAGAAATTTACATTAAAAATTAGACATCTGGGGGCAACTAGGTGGCACAGTGGATAGAGCACCAGTTCAAATCCAGCCTCAGAACTTAATAATTACCTAGCTGTGTGGCCTTGGCCAAGCCACTTAACCCCATTGCCTTGCAAAAAAAAAAATTAGACATCTGGAATACAAATACAATCTTTTCTGTTCTCTGTATATTGAAATGTTCATGTTTAAGTTCATAATAGAAAGGAAAATTTTAAGTTAAAATTCAAAGATCTGAAGGCAAAGAATACCTAGTGACTTGAGTCTAAATTCAGTGCTCATGCACACATATGGTTATGGGATATCGCTTCACCTCAGGTCATTCCAGGTCTGTAAGTAGGAGCTAAAAAATGTTTGCCTCACCTCACACTCCATAGCAGAAGCCTGTTCAAGATTCTTTTACGGAGTCAAATGTCAATCCCTATTATAAAATACAATAGTGGGGAAATTGTAAAATTTCATTCCCCTTAATATTTTGGTATTTCAATGGTTCCCTGGTCCTCGTATACTTAATATGACTCAAACATTTATTAAAATTACCTACTATGTACAAATCATAGTCAAGCCTGATAGAACTTCTGCTCTGCTGGAACAGCCTTTGAGAACCAACCCATCTACACTACACTATACTACAATTATCTACACTACAATTAGGCAAGAGCAAAGGAGTTTACGGAAAGAGCCTTAAGTATAGTGGGAGCAAAAAAGATGATATCTACTTTACAGGGGCTAGCCTGCCTAAAAACAGAGAGTCTCAACATCAATAGCCAGGTAGATCAGCAAGTAGTAAACTCTTTGGTCATGGGCAATCCCTTGAAACCAGCAATATGCAAGCAAGTGCTGGGCTCTGTGAAGGGAAAATTAAGTGCTTTAAAAATGAAGATAAATTAAAGTTCATAGGCTGATACATTATAAATTTAAAGCTGGAAAGGACCTTGAAGGCCACTGAATGAGGAAATTAAGGCAAAAAGAGCTTACTGACTTGCCAAGGGCTATACAGCTTATAAGTATCTTTGTGAGTTGAAGACCAGTGTCCTACCCACTGACACACTGTCTATAGAGGGGCTAGAAGAAACTGGGGCATGGAAATCATTAGAGAATTCACTGCTCCAGGTGCTAAAATATTAGTATGCAACATGGTACTATTTAGTCTTTCAGGCAGACCTTCAGATCATTCTGAGAAAGGACCATAGCCCCATCTACTACCAGAACCGATGAAGATGTTAGACTGGAGAAGTAACAATCTGGTCATCATACCTAAAGGTCTGAGTCCTATAAGAGTGATTTTAACATACAAGGACACATCCTGCACTGTTCAGAATACAACAAAAATCCAGAGTTTGACTGATAGAAAGGCAGAAATATGGAACAGGTAGGTGAACCTTGCACTCTTCAGAAAGCTTTTTTTTTTGCTCAACTTTATTTCATGCCCAACATCTCCTATGTGAGTTTATTTGACAAAGCCCCTAAAATGGAATTGTGTGACACAGGATGCTTATTTAATAAATACAACAAATAATACAAGAAATCTCCAACCCAAAGTCAGATAAAGCAGATCCCAGACAGTCTGAGATCACAAATTTTTGAATCAGCTAAAACAACGGCTTATCCTTAGCCTGGTTACTCCAGTAGGCTTTTGTCCACAGTCCTTAAAAAACTAGGAAAAATAGCATACCTTCCTATTAGGGATTAAAGAGCATTATTAGCCTCTCCCTAGATTGGGGGCTTTCTATTCACTATAGCTTAGCAAAATAGAGTTGAGAGTCTAGCTAGAAGTCTTAAAGAGCTAAATCCTAGGGGCAGCTAGGTGGTGCAGTGGTTAGACATTGGTCCTGGAGTCAGAAAGATCTGAGTTCAAATGTGACCTCAGTCACTTAATAATTGCCCAGCAGTGTGACCTTGGGCAAGTCACTTAATCCCATTGCCTTAAATAAATGAAATCTTTAAAAAAAATTCACTAAGAGTTAAAGCCCAGACAGATTAGTAAACATGAAAACAACAGAGTAGTACAATGCCAATACTAGAAACTATTAATAGTACAGCATCATCATAGAGTTACCATGGACAGACATGGTGAAATGCTCTGTATGTGTATGCCCTCCATATATCTGTTCTGGTCACTTACATTTTCCTCATGTTCCCCCCCTCCATGATGTAGTAACCTGTGGGAGAGCATGCCTCCTGTGTGCAAGGAGGACTCTTTTCTTATCTCTTTAGAGGCAATGTAAACTAATTTAAACACTTTTGGTTTTAAACTGAAGTATCCTCATGATATCCTGGTAGAGCAAGATAGCATGGGAAGGAAACTACAGGTGTAAAGTGTGACAGAGGGCAGGTAGACTGTCTCTTTTTAAATAGAAATAAGTAGAACCTTACTTTTTTTTTCAAATAAAGTACTTTTTTTACAAGTTAAAAAAAAACCAAAGTATCCTCTGGACAACTAGTAAAAATGAACATATCAGAAGAGTTTGATCTGGAAAATACTTTGAATCTGGTATAGCTTTTCTGTGAAAGAGAATGTTGAAGTGCTATTAGTTAAGAAAAGCTACGGGCAACCAAAGTAAAACATGGGAAATGTGCCCATGTCCTTCAATTTGGAACTTCAAGCAAAAGAGAAAATTAAGAGAGAATAAGAGAATTTAGGCAATTTAGGCAAGAGAATAAACAGACTGAGGCTGTTTGCTCCCAGGGTTGGAGCAATATAATTACCATTGGGTCAGAAGAGAAGAGACATTCAGCAGAAAATGTATCTGAGTGTCAAGAAGAGTTTTTAAAAAAAAGTTTTGAAGTTACTATAAAAATAAGCTATTATAACCTCATCATATTATGTAGTTCATTCCACAGCATAGTTCAGATCTTGGACTTGGGTGACACTGGATAAATCACTTCATGTTTAAGTTTTCTCTAATGTAAAATGATCGGAATGGACTCAAGAGAGCTCTTTAGATCCCCCTTTTTGTCTTCAATCTGTGAATCCATTTAAGATTCAGTTTAGTACTAGAAGACATTTTAACTTTAGGATTACTTTGAAATTGCATTATTTTGTGTTTTACATAATTTCACCAGTATAAACTATATAGGATTGTTTAACAACTCAGGGAGGGAAGAATGAATAGATTTTGAAACTTAATACTTTGGGAGAAAATTATATATATATATATTTTGTTTGTTTGTTTTTAGGTTTTGGAAAGGCAGATGGGATTAAGTGGCTTGCCCAAGGCCACACAGATAGGCAATTATTAAGTGTCTGAGGCCGGATTTGAACTCAGGTACTCCTGACTCCAGGGCCAGTGCTCTATCCACTGCGCCACCTGGCTGCCCCGGGAGAAAATTATATTAAAAAGAATTGTACTTTTTTGAAGATCAAACTGAAATTTTTCTAAATATGAACATATATTGTCAGTGGCTAGTTCTGTACCTGAAAGCTGATTCCACATAAGTGTATACATAATACCCAGAAAAAGAAAATGTTTTTATTTTATTAAGTTTGTTTTTTCTGATCTCTTGGGTTTCATTCATTACATCTAAACATAAAGATGTATATAAAGATATAAGATAAAAATATATAAAGATAATATATAATAAAGATTAAGAGATATTATGTGATTTAAAGGTAGAAGGAACTTAAGACATTTTTAGTCTACTCCCCTCATTTTATGCATTAGAAATCTGAGGTATGGAGATGATTTACCCAGTCAGAGTTATCTAAAGGGATTCATAGGAAATAGACCTCGAAGTTTGGCAGAAGTGCCCAGAGCAAATAGTTCCTCATTTATCACCAGAACAAATAGTTCCCCATTCTCTAGAATCTCATAAAAGATTACAAATTCTGTAAATTGACCAAACTTACAAATCAGGCAAACTTCAAATACAAAGTTATAAAGGGTTTCTCATAGTCATAAGTCATTTTCCAAACATTTCACCATCCCTTGAAAAACTGTAGATACTATCATCAGCCTTCAAGTCACTCACTACCAAACCCAACTCAGATCAATTAATGGGGGGGGGGGGGGAGACTTTTAACTTTCTGCTTCTGAAAAAAGCATTAAACGATTTGAATTTATTTACATGATCACTCATTCTGGAAGGGGGGGTGCGGTATGACTAATAAATGTCAAAGCTCCTGGAGGAGAGGGAAATTGGCTACAATGAGATGGCTATAATAATGGCATTAATTTAGAATTCCTTGGGTCTTTTTGAGTCAAGGCTCACAGGGAATTCGGAGGTCATTTGAACAGATAAGTAAACTGAGGCCAAAGGAAGTTGTGACAGCCAAAATCAAACAGATTGTAAGCATCAGTTGGCATTTGAGCCTAGGCATCATCCTTCAAGAAAGAAAAATAGAGAAGGAAGATAAGAGGATAAAGAAAATAAAACTGATATTCTGCTCCATGCTGGCTTCAAGGGTAGCAATAAAAAAAAAAATTCTTTCCAATGACAACCAAAAGTTCTCTCAAACCTCTGGGAACGAGTTTTAGAAGTTAAGACATAACTTAAAAAGGGATTTTTCTACGAAAATAAAAGTCCAGGGAGCGGGTAGCCAGGCGGCACAGTGAAAAAAGCATAGACCCTGGAGTCAGGAGAAACTGAGTACAAATCCGGCCTCAGACACTTGTCACTTAACTGCGTTGCCTCGCAAAAACCAAAAAGAAAAAGAAGAAAAAAAAGAAAAGTACAGACACTTCTTCTCAGACCCCCCCCCCAAAAAAACCCCCAAGGGAATGGTTGCAGCAGTCCTGGACCAGACTGTGTGGGGTATGAGAAAAGGGGTGCAAAGAGAAAAGATGGTGGTGGAGTGGTGCGCAGAGATCGGGAGGCTCAGGAGGCTCAGAAGAGAAGGGAGAAAGGCGCGGGGGAGGAGGACACAGGAAAACAGGCGCCTGGGGCACCCCCTATCCTTCACTCCTGACAGCCCAGGAGACATCCCTGAGGAAAAACTCGATCACAGGGGTTGGGCAGGACTTCACTCAGAATTTAATTTCTTGGGAGGGACGGGGGAAGAGTTGGAAGTAAACTGGTGGGGGGGACCCATTCCCAGGATACGGTGTAAGTTAAAGGGGTATCAAAGGGAACGGGCAATAGATGCGGGGTGGAGCGCTGGGGGAGCAGACACCCACAGAGATCCTTACCTATCCGACGCTCCCATTCAGCTCGGAGCCAAGAAAGGGAGAGGAAGGCGCTCAGCGTCAGCAGGGCGAACACACTCCAGTGCCTGAACCTCATTTCATAGCCCCGGCCCCCCAGGACCCCTTGAGGGCCACCCTGGGGCCGCCCCTAACCTGGAGCGGCTGTTGCGTCGTCTTCCTGGAACCCCTGTGCTGGGCGCTGTCCAGCCCCGGCTCCCGCTGCCCCTCTCCGGCCCCCGCTGTCCAGCCCCGGCTCCCGCTGCCCCGCTCCGGCCCCCGCTGTCCAGCCCCGGCTCCCGCTGCCCCTCTCCGGCCCCCGCTGTCCAGCCCCGGCTCCCGCTGCCCCTCTCCGGCCCCCCGCTGCCCCGCTCCGGCCCCCGCTGCCCAGCCCCGGGCCCCCGCTGTCCAGCCCCGGCCCCCGCTGCCCCGCTCCGGCCCCAGCTGCCCAGCCCCGGGCCCCCGCTGTCCAGCCCCGGCCCCCGCTGCCCCTCTCCGGCCCCGGGCACCTGCCCAGCTAGGCGGAATGGCAGTCGCGCCGCGCGCCGCCACCACCGGACTTGGGGAGCTTTGGGCACAGGCGCAGGGACAACTGGCGGAACCTGCGGAGTGCGCGGGGCGTGTGCTCTCTGGCGAGCGCGCCACGCCTCCCGGGCCGCTGTCCCCATGTGCGAAGTGTCTGCGGGCCGGCCAGGGCGCGCCGGGGAGTGGAGCCGGCGAGCGCGCTCATCTGCCCTGCGGTCTCCCAGCCCTAACTGCCCTCTGCCGCCCCCCCCCCCCCCAACTCCCTCCCGCCTTCTCCTTCGGCTTGCTGAGTCGTTCTTCAGTCGGGTGGACTCTTCGGGACCCTATATGAGTTTTCTTGGCAAAGATACTGCAGTGGTTTGCCACTTCCAAATGAGGAAACTGAGGCTAGCGGGGGTAAGTGACTTGCCCACGGTCACTCAGCTAGTATCTGGGGCCGAATTTGAATACATGAAGAGGATGCTCTCTCCCAGAGTCACCGGTTTGTCCCAACAGCTTCCCACCTTCCCTTCTTTCCAGGGGCAAGTGGAGCCAGCTCAATAGGCGGTGAGGCAATTGTTGAAATTTTCACCATCGGCATTTCACAAACACTTCAAATCTGGGATTGAGTTACTGTTTTGTTGATTATTTAGTCTTAAGAAAGTGATGACTCCGTTTGGATCAATGTAGACCATGGAAACAATGTAAAGACGGGCAAATTGCCTTCTGTGGGGGGAGGGGGGAGGGAAGTAAGATTGGGGGGAAATTGTAATACTCAAAATAAATAAAATCTTTAAAGCATAAAACAAAGAACGTGATGATAAAAACAATATTGCAGATTAAACTTAAAAGTGCTGGATCTTTTTTTTTTTTTGTCCTCAGAGCCGCTGCAGTGGGTAGAGCAGTGGCTCTGAAGTCAGGAGGACCTGGATTCAAATCCTTCCTCAAACACTTAATTAGCAGTGTGACCTTTATCTAGCTGTCCTCATTCATATCTAGCCACTGGCTCCATATTGACTTAGCACAGCTTCCCCTCACTCAAATCCTGTTCATGTGCTTGTCATGGCATCACCTCTCTGATATCATGGTCTTCTTCAAGAATGGAAGAACAAGCATCATCATCATCATCATCATCACCACCAGTATAAGGTTCCTGTTTTCTCTCCAGTGTCACTATCTCCCTAACCTCCCTAGTCTGTTTAATAAATTATTTATTTAGGGGCTAGTATGTTCAAGTTGGTATACCCTTATCACTTAATACATGCTTATTGATTTGATTTAGATAACATGTTACAAAGACAAACCTGAAACCCAGCCTAGGTTTAAGGAATCTATATATGGAATGGAGAGAGGAATCGAGAATATCTCCCCTCCCAAATTCTCCTTCCCCTCTCCAGTTCCACCATCTCCTAATCCTTAACCCTTTCTTACTTTACATCCTTTCCCAGTCCCTCATCTTTCTCCCTTGCCTCATCTTCACTCTCATCATTTCCCACCCTAGCCCCCCTCACCTTCCTTCCCATTGCCATCACGCCCCTCACTCTCAATTATCCTTTCAACTTTACAATGACTATCTGAACCAAATGATTTTTGATAAAGCTATATCTACTTCTGATTTTGAAGAAAAAAGGGAGGGGAGACTAAAACTGTGACAGACTTTTCCATTCAGTAATTTATGCTTGTTTTCTATTTAACTCTTCCCTCCAAAAAAATCAAAATGTCAATTACAGCAATTTCTAAATAAACTGGATCTGAACTAAACAGAAATCCTCAGTTTAATAACTCTAGTATGCTGAGCGAATCACTTAAGTTTTCTGCTCTGTTTCCTCATCTGCAAAATGAGGCAGAATAACATAGCTTTAAATCCTATGATTTTCTCTCCTCTAATGCCACCATCTCCATTCCTAACTTCCCCTCTCAAATTCCCTTTCTCCATGGTATGATTTAATTTCCTTTTCTGGGTTATGAGCAGGTTTGGGTACATTTCAAGTAGGGGAAATTGGACAGAGAAATGTTTTATAGTTATGATCTCTATACTAACCTACTATTTTCTCCCTAGCCCGTAGTCCAATTTTTAGTTAAGTACCTAGCCTCTCCTGGACAAAACACAAGCCCTTATCAATAAAACAATGGATCCTTGCCTTAGCCTGAAGGGGTGAAGTCCTCAATTGGATCAATCTTCCAATCCTCATTTGCATATCCCTCTTTACCTCAGCTCTGCACTTTGAACTCCTGCTCCTCTACAATTTATGTCCCCCACCCCCACATCCTCCCTAAAAGCCCAGCTAACTCCTCAGTTGAGTTGTTCCTCTGCCTTTGGACATTAGCCTACTCTGGAGGAGATTCCACTCTCCTTTATTCTTTTCTATTACTTATCCTTCCTTTGGAAGGTAGCCTGCTTTGGGGGAAGCTTCATCACTCAAACTCTCCTATTCCTCCCCTGTTTTCTTGTCCTCCTGAAGGAAATCAGCCACTCTGGGGGAGCATGAATCCCCAAAAGCTCTCCCATCCTCTTCTTTTCCTACTGAAACTCACTATCATACCGCTTCTCTGGAGATTCTAACCCATGAGTCTTTTGTAGTAACTTGAGCTTTTTGTAGACACCTGTGAATTTTTTGTGGTAAATTATAAACAATTTGTGTAATCTTTTAAGCCTTGAGTCTGAGAGAACTTACCAGAGTTTTTCCACAAAATGAACCTACATTTAACCTTAAACCCCATTTCCTTGTGCTTTATAAATCCTGAGCTGATGGACCTGATTTAGACTGCAGTCTCAAACACTCTATTAGCTTCATGATAATGAACAAATTACTTCTTGAGAGGAAGTGTCAGAAAGCAGTACTTGAAGAAGTACTCAGAAAAGTCCCCAGGTCATACAGGTTGGATGTTAAAGTAATAGGTTGGGGGTTGGGGAAGGAGAAGGGATTGCAGTCTCCTCTTCCTGTTCCTCCCCTCCCCCATATCTAAAACATACCGAAAACATCCTCTCAGAATGGAGTTGGATTATTTTTTAGGCTCATTTCGGCACTAAAGATCTTAAATTGTTCTTCCCTAAGAAATTTGCATTTTAATTTTAAAATTTGCATTTTAAAAGAGGATAGTAGCTTGGACCTGGCTTCACTTGAGTACTGGTTACTCTGGGACCTCAAAGAGTTTTGGTTACTCTTAGACCAGTGTAACATTTTGATTGAATTGACCAGGTAATTTTTTTAAAAATCTATCCCATTGATTGTTTGAAGCTCCCAATCCATTCAGTTGAATTGCTTTGTGTATATCTTACACAAAAAGCTCTAGGTATATGATCTCCCTGAATTGAACCTTATACTAATCCCAGGAGATGAGTATTATAGGCATTATTCCATTTCACAAATGGAAAAAACTGAAGTTCAGATTGGTTTAAGCAACTCACCCTGGTCATACAATTACAAAGTGTCAGACAGGATTTGAGACAGAAAACCAAGGTCTCTTATTCCAAATATTATTCTTTCCTACTGCAGTGCCTCTCTGCAAGGACAAGGTGTAGTCCCATCAGAGCCTGAATATTTACTACATCTTTACTAAGTTTCCCCTATTTCTCAACAGTATCCAGTACCACCTGCCTAATACATGTTCTTATTCCTTTCCTGTCATGTTTTAAAGATTGCTCCTACTCCTTATTCTTATTTTGCTCCTTTGTTTCTTGAAAGATTCTCTGGGTTACTGATTACCAATGTAATTATCAATTATCAATTTAAGAATGATCCCCAACTCAGCATTTTCTTCCTTTGAAAACCTCAGGAATGGATCAGGAAATCAAAGACAGAAATGAAAAACAGAGTTAAGGTGGGAGGAAGATTATGAAAGCAGTAGATAAACATGAAGAGGTGAATAAGAAACCTATTTACAGAAGATCTAAGAAAGGAAGAATTTAGGGAGCAATAAATTAGATCATTTGAATTTTTAAAAAATTCTACTATATACCCAATTGGTGATGTTAATTCTACAGCATTTTAAAATTTACAATACATTCTCCTCAAAACTATTCTGTATTAGTATTATTGCTGCCAGTTTCAACCAGATGGCAAAGCTACATTTAAAGAGTCAGAATGACCAGATTTCAAATTCAACTTCAGACATTTCTTTCTTAGCTGTGCTAAGTAAATTATTAACTTGTTTCATTTTTCTCATCTGTAAAATGGGAATGATGATTCTTTCTTCCCATGGTTGCTATGAAATATTTGTAAAGTGCCTTGCAAACCTTAAAACTTTGTAGATATACTTTATTAAATCAGATCAAACTGTAGCTGTAGGGCTAGACTACCGAATATAGTGGTTCTATTTTTGTCCTTGTCAGTTCCTTAAAGATGATGTTTTTGTTTGCTTTGGATCCTTCCTTGGGGAAGAGGATCAATGACATCAGGAAGGTGATGGCTTGACTTGAAAGTGAATTGGATTTAAGTGAGGCAGAGCTGTGCAAAGTCATCAGTTCACCCCTCCAGAGTCATTCAAGTCCAATGGCAAGACAAAAGTCAAAGTGACTGGTGATAGCCTAGGGTGCACCATTTTAAGATAAAGGTCTTTCCCAGGTCTCAGTTTGTGGCCTTGGACAAGCCACTTAAACCCATTGCATTACAAAAACTAAAAAAAAAAAAGGCACATTAATAGAATAAATAAGTAGGGGAGAAAAAAATCTAGCCCTCAAATTCAAAGATACCTTGCAAAGCATAAGGGATCAAAATTTTTATTCCTTTGGACAGAGGGCCTACATGTCCCTTAATGGACAGAGGAAAGAGAAAGGGGAGGGAGAGGAAAAGGAAAAAGCAGCATTGCCCAACTGGAACTGGACTTTTGATTCCCTCAGGGGAGACAACTACTACTACTACTACTACGACTACGACTACGACTACGACTACGACTACGACTACGACTACTACTACGACTACTACTCACAGATTGTTCATCTACCCTTTCAGAAGAGGATCAGTGCCATCTGGAGGGTGATGTCTTGACTTGAAAGTGAATTGGATTTAAATGAAGCAGATTTGTGCAGTCAACAAATTCTCTCCTTCAGAATCATCCAAATCCAGTGGTAAGTCATAAGGATAGATCAGTTTGGTTAATACAGAAATTATCAAGACTTTCTCAGGAGGGAAGTTTGGGTTTTATTTTTTAAGTAAGGTGTCCCACCTCACACTTCTTCATATTAATCCATTAATAATATAAATAAACAATTGGAAATTAAAATGTTTAAAAGAGTACATTCATTCAATTCACATCTATGTTAGGAATAGAGACTGGGGGAAGCTAGGTGACAGTGGATAGAGCACTGACCCTGGAGTCAGAAATCCCTGAGTTCAAATCTGACCTCAGACACTTAATAATTGTCTAACTGTATAATCTTGGGCAAGACACTTAACCCTGTTGTCTTAAATTAAAAATATTTTAAAAAATTTTAAAAAGGTCCTAATATAGATGATACCATTGATTATGAAAGTAAAGTTCTACTGCATAAGAAGTCTGTGACGAGACTTTATATCCTTGACCTCTTTTCCCTGTGGAGGGAATATCCCAAAATGAGGAAGGATCCTTGCTGAATTTTGGTTAAATTTTTTCTAAGATAGCAGATTGTTCAGGCATGTGCAGAATTTGACTTAGAGTCAAATCTCCAAAGATACAGCTTTGTAAAACGTTTTTGTACTTTCTGCTATAAGAATGTAAGATCTGAAAAGTCCATCAAAAGAAAGGAACAGCCTCTAACCAAGATTGGAGCTGGATATCAAGCACACCCAGTAGTTGGTATGTTCAAAAGGACATGCCTGAAGGGATGACTTCTCCCAATTCAGGATCTTTGTGCCTTATCAGTTATGCCAGTATCTCCACAAATATGAATCTTTCCTTTGGGATGTCAGCACACCTGACAACCTTCAATATTAATTATTAAAGGTCAACACCCCTTTTTCTTTGGTTAGTGTATTATATTGCCTCTTTCTTCATTGATTGTGAATCTGAAAGTCCAGATAACTATCCCCTAGTGAAAGAACTTGAGCCAGGACTCAGCACCAAAAACTCAGAGGTGACTAGAATGGCATGAGCAAGGACCAAGGAAAGATAGTTTCCATGTCAATACAGCCCTAACCAGGAATTTGGTGAGAGCATCTGCAGGGAGAAGTTTTGGAAAAGGAATGAGAGGACTCTGTTAGTAGTAGCATAGAGGATCTAGGGTTATCCATCAAAAGTAGAACAGGGAACTCAAACCAAGTATATTTTGCCTTTATCATTAATCTGTATACACTTCTGTTGTTGTTCAGTCATATCTATGACAGAATTTTCTTAGCAAAGATACTGGAATAATTTGTCTATTTCCATAAAGGTTGTATGATTTTGGATGCAGGATTGGTGTCAGGCTAGGCTGAAGGAAAGAGGATAAAAAGCAGTCAGGTTCTGTTGTGATTTTGATATCCTGAAATAGCTCATCCAACTTCAAATCAATGCAGTCCCAATCATGCAAATGGCTTTAAGCCAAACAAGACAGAAAAAAACAGGTCAAAATTCATATCTCTAAGGTAAAATTGAGATTAACCTTAATAATTAAGGATAGACAATTTTCTATCTAGAGCAGTGTTCTTGGGAATGTAGGGAAGGAAGGGTCTTTGTTGTCCAGGCAGTCAAGAATCCACAAGACTCTACTCTAATCAATTTGGGGTAGATGTGAGGGTCAGAAACCCAGGTTCTTATTAGCACAGATCAGCAGAGATGGTTCAACTTTCTGTGCTTCTTCTGGACAGACTTTAGATATGCAGAAGACTTCACTGCTCTTATTTAATTTCTAGAAGCCTTGGGGAGTTTTAGCCCCAGCAGTGTTCATATCTATTGCTAACAACTCAGATGCTACCTGTTTAATAGTCCGCAGGCTACTTGTGTAGTATCACCACTATAGATCAGTACTTCTTAGGAGTCTAAAGCAACATCCCTTAGAATTCTCCCTTAGGTGTTTTCTCTCCCACTTAAAATACAATTTCCTTGAGAACAGGAACTGTTTTTTTTTAAGGTTCAACTGCATAAGCACTAATAAATGCTTATTCATTCATTTATTCATTCCACACCTGCAATGGAGTTGGAACCTGGAGGCCCCCTAAAATATGTGACACCATTGAAGAGAAAGCCTGTAATAACACTGTGAGAAATTGGTTGTAGGACTCAATCACAGGTGGGTCCTTAAACTAAGGGTATGACTGTCTACAAATTCATTCAGGAGTTGGGATAAAATTCACTCCTTCCTATTCCAAAGCTTTTCCTTCAGTGAATTAGGCTTAACTTGAAGAAGCTGGGATAGACCAGGATTTTTTTTTAATAACTATTCTTAAGCTTGAACCTCATCATCAACAAACACAAACATTTCAATATACAAAGAAAACTTATGAAATCACCCAAGGGAACCCTCAAGAAGAGAACTGGGACCCTCAGACTAACAAGAATAAATGGAATCCACACATTAAGACTTGGTGGTACAATGGAAAGAGCGACTGGCCCTGAAGTCAGGAAGATTCAACTACTTGAATTCAAATCTGGTCTCAGATACTTACTAACTGTGTGACCCTGGACAAGTCATTTAACCCTCTTTGCTTCAGTTTCCTCATATGTAAAAATTACTAGAGAAGGAAATGGCCAACTACTCCAGGATATGCCAGGAAACCCCAAGATGGGGCCACAAAGAGTAAAACATGACTGAAAAGTAATAGAATTCCTCTTTGCCAACATCCTCATTTTATAGATGAGGAAACTGAGATCTAGAAAGGTTTAGTGACTTTCTGAAATGTCACAGAAGCAGGATGTAAATCCAGGTCCTCTGCTTCCAAATCCAGGGTTATTTTTCCTACACCCTACTGCCTTCTGAACATTGACCTCTTGTTCAAGTGATCTCCATGAGACAATAATATTATAGCTTATCTGTAGACTGCTATCTTATTTTTAGTGATAATAATCTTATTATTAATATATCAGTGCTTTAATGTATCCTTGACTTCCTCGTTAATGTGCATGATCCCTCAAGTAGGGCTAATCTCAATCCTGTCCATCCTTTGCAACTTTTGTCCATGTTCTTCTACACCCTTCTTTAAGATATTTACCTAAGGTGTTCAAAGATCAGTTATAGTCTGGGGAAAATGTGTAGCCTTCTGTTACAGTATGTTTTTTTTTAACATAATCTTTCTTTACCCACAGATTGGCTTTGTCTGTGTTTTCCCCGTCCTCCTATACTCCCTTCTATTCTTCTGTCACTCTTTTACACTCCTACTTGTGTATCTAGAAACATTATACTTGAAACATTCAACAAGAAACTTACAGTTTCCTAGGCAGTTCCTGTGATCTTAAGGGGGAGAACCTATGAGTAGGATTCCCTCACTTCTCCATAAAAGCCCTGAGAAATATTGATCCATGAACCTGATGTGCCCCCAATCATGGGTCCAGGAGTCCTACAGCATTATGGACTACCTCTTTTTAAAAACTATTACCTTCAGAAAAAAGCATTTCCAATAAGATCTAGGGGTGAAACAAGGATGTCTGTTATCATAATATCCAATTTTGTTCTAGAAATATTAGCTTTGGCAATAAGAGAAGAAAAAGGAATTGAAGAAATTAGAACAATAAGGAAATAAAACATCACTCTTTGCAGATGATACTTTGAGAATTCTAGAGAATCAACTTTTTAGTTTGATCATCCAATCATCAAAAAACCTATCTAGGGGCAGCTAGGTGTCGTAGTGGATAAAGCACCGGCCTTGGAGTCAGGAGCACCTGGGTTCAAATCTGGTCTCAGACACTTAATAATTACCTAGCTGTGTGGCCTTGAGCAAGCCACTTAACCCCATTTGCCTTGCAAAAAACCTAAAAAAAAAAACTATCTGAAACAATTAACAACTTTAGCAAAGTTGCAGGATATAATATAAATCCACCTAAATCATCACCATTTCTCTATATTTCCAACAAAACTCAGCAGCAAGATATAGAAAGAGAATTCCATTTGAAATAACTGTAAACCATATGAAATATTAGGGAATCTACCTGCCAAGACAAAGCCAGGAGCTTCATGAACAATTACAAAATACTTTTCACATAAATTAAGTCATATCTAAAAAATTGGAAAAATATCAATTGCTCATGAGTAGACCAAGCTAATATTATAAAAATGATAATTCTATCTAAATTAATCTATTTTGCAGTACCATACCAATCCAATTACAAAAAAATTTATAAACCTAAAAAAAATAATATTAAAATTCATCTAGAAGAATAAAAGTTTAAGAATAACAAGGAAATTTATGAAAAAAATGCAAAGGAAGATGACCTAGACATACCAGATCTAAAACTCTATTATAAAGCAGCAATTATCAAAACTATTTAGTATTAGCTAAGAAATAGAGTGGTGGATCAGTGGAATAGGCTAGGGTTCACAAGATATAGTAACTATTTTAATTTACTGTTTGATAAACCAGAGACTTCAGCTTCATGGATAAGAATTCACTATTTGACAAAAACTGCTAGGAAAACAGAAAATAGTATGGCAGTAACTAGGCAAAGACCAACATTTCACACTCTATACTAGGTTAAGGTCAGAGTGGACACATGATTAGTCATTTAGGAAAGCAAGGAATAATACATTTGTCAGAAGTGAAGAATTTATGACCAAACAAGAGATAGAGAACATTATAAAATGCAAAATAAACAATTTTGATTTGATTAAATTAAAAAGTTAAAAAAACAATTAATGCAACCAAGAATAAAAGGAAAGCAGAAAGCTGGAAAACAATTTTCATAGCTAGTATTTTTGAGAAAGGCCGCATATCTAAGATATGTGAAGAATTGAATCAAATTTATATGAATTCAAATCATTCCCCAACTGATAAATGGTCAGATGATATGAACAGTTTTAGATAAAGAAATTTCAACTGTCTATAGTTATATGAAAAAATACTCTAAAGCACTATTGGTCAGAAAAATGCAAATTAAAACACCTATCAGATTGTCCAATGTGATGAAAATGGAAAATGATCAATGTTGGAGGATTGATCAGTGTAGGAAAATTGGGACACTAATGCACTAATGGGGAGTTGTGAACTCAACCATTCTGGAGAGTAATTTGGAATATGCCCAAAGGACAATGAAGCTATGTATATACCCTTTGATTCAGCAATACCACTACTGGTCTGTGTTCCAGCAGCTAGGTGCAGTAGATAGAGCACTAGCCCTGGGCTAGTTCAGTAGAACCTGGGTTCAAATGTGACTTCAGACTCTTAATACTTAGTTGTATGACCTTAGGCAAGTCATTTACCTTGCAAAAAAAAAAACACAAACCAAAGACATCATAAAAAAAGGAGACCCATATGTACCAGAATATTTATAGCAGTTCTTTTTTGTAGTGGCAAAGAATTGGAGGGGATGGCCAAATATTGAGAAATAGTAGGACAAATTATTGTATTTAAAGGTGATGGGGTACACTGTTCTATAAGAAATCATGAGCAAACTGACTTCAGAAAAGCCTGAAAAGGCTTACATGAACTGGAACTGATTGAAGTGAGTAGAACCAGGAGAACATAGTCCATATTAACAGCAACATTGTATGATGATCAACAATAATAGACTTATTTCTCCTCAACAGGAACAATGATCAAAGAGGACTTGAGAAGGAAAATACCATCCACGACCAGAGAAAGAACTATTCAGAACATAGTCTGAATGTATATCAAAGCACACTATTTTCACTTTTTAAATTTGCTTTTTCTTTTTTCTTTCTCAGGGTCTTTCTCTTTTGCTCTCACTCTTCTTTCACAGCATGACTGAGATGGAAATGTATTAACCATGATTTTGCATATATAAACCTATTTCAGTTTACTTGCTGTCTTGGGGAACAGGGAGGAAAGTGAAATCTTACCAAAATCTTACAAAAATGAATGTTGAAAACTATCTTTATATTCGATTATAAAAAACAAAATACTATTTTTCAAAAAAAGCATCACCTGAGAGTCTCAGTAATATTTCCTGGCTCTCATATTTGGAGATGTTAGTTCTGACCTGTGTGAAGTGTTCAAAGAGGGCTGTTCTAATTTGGAGGTATAGGCTCTGACCCCACTATGAGGAGTTTCTTGCCCTAGCAATCTTCCCTATTTTTTGCACTCAATCTCTTGGGTGTCTCTAGTTCAGCTATGTGACCTCTTCTTTTAGACTTTGCCTTAAATACCACAAATAAAAAGACCTGTTACTGTCATCATTGTTGACTAGCTTGTCCAGTTCTTTGGTGAAATTCTTTTTGTCCCTTGGTTGGACACAGCATCTTCCATTTTATTATTATTATTTTTTGAGGGTTTTTTTTTTGCAAAGCAATGGGATTAAGTGACTTGCCCAAGGTCACACAGCTAAGCAATTATTAAGTATCTGAGGCTGGATTTGAACTCAGGTACTCCTGACTCTAGGGCTGGTGCTCCACCCACTGTTCCACCTAGCCACCCCCATTTTATTATTAATAGTAATAATATACTCCATGGTTCATTGGAGTTTCACTGGAGAATTCTCCGCTATGACAAAAATCACAAATTCTTAATATATTGGTACTAAAAGTACAAAGATGAGGAACAATATAGTCCCTACCTCTAAGGAGACTGTAGTCTAAGTGGAAAGTTCTTAAACAATTGTCTTTTTGATTTTCTCTTTGTGTGTGTGTGTGTGTGTGTGTGTGTGTGTGTGTGTGTGTGTGTATACATGGGGATAGATAGTTGTTTTTAGTCATTCAGTCATTTAGTCATTTAGTCTTCCAATTCTTTGTGACCTATAGAGCATCCCCATTTTTATAGTTGAGAAACTGAGGTAAATAGTGGTTAAGTGACTTTCCCAGGGTCAAACAGTTAGTATGTATTTGAAGTTAAATTTGAACTCAGATCTTTCAGTGCGTATTTATTTTACACATACACATCAACCAGCTAGATTTTTTTTGCACAGAAGAAATTATAATCCCAATCACTGTTGGAATTATATGACAAACACACACACACACACACACACACACACACACACACACACACACACACATATATATATATATATACACACACACAACAAACAGGTCCAACATTGTTGGTAGGTTCACAAAAGAAAATGGCCTCTCTCCATTTAAGATCTCTTTAATTTGAAAGAAAAAAATTTCAAGGGATCTTTTCCAGAATTTTTTCCCGAGTTCTCATGTTAAAAATCAGGATGCTTTCACTTAGCACCATTGCCTTAATAAATTTTTTAAAAATCAGGATACTAGCCAAATACAAGCAAATTATGAAGGAGCAAGCACTATGCAACCTTCAAGGAATCATCGATTAAAAGAACTCTTAAGGATCTTAAGAAGCTCCTCAATTTATAGATAAGGAAACCAAAGTTCAGTGAGACCAAATGACTGGTCCAAAATTACTCAGAGAGTTAGTGGCAGAGCCAGGACAAAAGACATGACTTTTGCTTTATCTGATGGATGCTTTCTGCACCAGGCCACACTTTTACAGTGAAACTCAAAGTCCAGAAAGGGAGGGACCCAAGTACTGACTTAGTAATCTTAGAAGCAAAGGAACAGTAGCCATTATTTCTTCATCCCAAGGAGTATCTATTTTCACTGCCCTAATCAGCAATCTGTTAAGAGGGACCTGAAGTTAAACTGGGTTGAACATCCTAAAACAAGAGCAAGATGGAGGAATCAGGCTCAGATGAAGGGAGGTAATGCTTTAGAATATGTGACCTTGTTGGACTACCCCTATGTCTTCACTGAAGAGAAAGCATGAAAAATTTTATCATTGAGAAGAGACCAAATGTGATAAAGAGAGGATCATGAGAAGTTAATGGATAATTTGGATAATATGAAAATAAAAAGGTTTTGTACAAACAAGATCAAAATTAGAAGGACAGTAGGAATTTGGGAAAGATTTTTATAGCAAGGGTCTCTGATAAAGGCCTCATTTCTCAAATATATAGAGTCAAATTTATAAAAATAAAAGTAACTCTTCAATTGATAATTGGCCAAAGGATATAAAAAGGCAGTTTTCAGGAGAAGAAATCAAAGCAACCTATAATCATATGAAAAAATGCTTTAAATCAGTATTGGTCAAAGAAATGCAAATTAAAACAGTTTTTAGAAACCACTTCACACCTATCAAATTGGCTAACCAGACAGAAAAGGGAAATGACAAATGCTGAACAAGATGTTCATGGAGTTGTGAACTGATCCAATCATTCTGGAGAACAGTTTGGAATTATGCTCAAAGGACTATCCAATTGTGCATAGCCTTTGATCCAGGAATACCACTACCAGGACTGTATCATAAGGAGATCAAAGGAAAAGGAAAAAATTTACATGTACAAAAATATTTATAGCAGCTCTAAGTGGTGAAAAAGAACTGGAAATCAAGGAGTTGCTTATCAAGTGAGGAATGGCTGAACAAGTTATAGCATACTATTGTGATAAAATACTATTGTGCTACAAGAAATGATGAGTAGAATGAATTCAGAGTAACTTGAGAAAACCTACTAGTCAGTGCAGAGTGAAGTGAGCAGAACAAGTGATAGACAGTGATGACTATACTGATAATCAAATCCACTTTAACTACTCTGATCAGTACAATGATCCAAGACAATTCCATCACCAAAGAGTGAACTGTCAAACTCGAGTCCAATTGCAGTAAAATTATTTTTCATTTTTTTGGGGGGGGGAGTTGCAAGGCAAATGGGGGTTAAGTGGCTTGCCCAAGGCCACACAGCTAGGTAATTATTAAGTGTCTGAGACCGGATTTGAACCCAGGTACTCCTGACTCCAGGGCCATTGCTTTATCCACTGTGCCACCTAGCCGCCCCTATTTTTCATTTTCTTTATTTTTCTTGCCTTTTTTTTAACATGGCTAATATGGAAATGTGTTTTGTATGATTTCATATGTATAATGGAGATTACATTTCTTGCCTTCTCAATGAATGAGGAAAGATAAGGAGGGAAGGAAAGAATTTAGAATTCAAAAACTTTTTAAAAAGAATGTTAGAAACAAATAATAAATTAGAGAAAATAAATAAAAAAAAGAGAAAATGCTTATTGATTGACTTATTTTTTAGTCCAGGAGTTCTTAATCTTGTATGTTTCATGGACTCCTTTAACAGTTTGGTGAAGCCTATAGGCCGTTTTTTTCAGAATAATGTTTTCTTTTTAAAATTCCTGGTTGAAAGAAATTATATAACTCAAAAGTTGGTAAAAATAAAGATGTGATTTTTTTTCCCTCATGCAAGTTCATGAATTCCCTGAAATAACTACATGGACCCCTGAAATGGGGGAGGTATTGGTCTGTGGATTCCAGATGAAGAACTCCTGGTCTAGGTTCCAATTGCAAAGAATAAGATCGATGTTCTTTGACAGAGGCAGAGCTTAGTCACAGACTACTTTTAGTCTAATTGATGATTAATATAAAATAAAAACATTCTGCTGGATGATGTTGGCAAGTTACTTAAACTTCTCAGGGTTCCAACTACCTCCCTAAAGCTGTAAATTACAGAGTCAGTGCTATATTGAATTTGTTAAAGAAATTCTTCACCAGGAATACTCCACACAGATGAAAGTATGAGTCTGGAAAAATGAAAGAAGAGAGCGACTAAGTGGAGATGTTTTAATGCACAAGTTTGTAAAGGGATTTATGGAATTGTTGATAAATGAATTATCAAATAGGAAACTGGTCTCATCTTGGGCTACCCCGATTTAACAAAGTCACCATGTTGAGATTTGGCACTACACTCAGCCCAACAGATTCTAAATCAATAATTCTAAAACTCTCAATTCCACTGGTATCTTGCTATCTGAATCAGAGGAGTAGAGCCCACATGGTTAGGTGTGCTCCAGTCCCTCTTAATTTAGCCAGAATGGACCAAGCAGCTGAGGTATTTGGTCTACTACCAGACAGACCAAAAGTTCTTCACTGAGGATAAGAGAAATAAAAATTAGCAGGGAAGTCATCAAGCTCATGTACTGGAAGGTACATGATGAAGAGTGGTGAGAAATAAGAAGCTGGGTAGGTTGGGGTAGGGAAATCATATAATTGAAAGTGTGTTAGAAAGATCAGTTTGGCATTGGTGAACAGGACAGATCAAAGTCAGGAAGGATAAGTTTGCTTCATCAACAACTGTCATCTAAACTTAAGGTGAAAAAAAGGCAACATTACTTGGAGAATCAGTCATAAACTGGAAAAGGATTTCAGAAGTCATCCTGCCCAACACACCACAGAGGTAGTTAAATTTAACAATTGACTTTCTGAGAAATAGAAACACTTAAAATTTTTTTTAAACTTATTTAAGGCTATGGGGTTAAGTGTCTTGCCCAAGGTCACACAGCTAAGCAATTATTAAGTGTCTGAGGTTGGATTTGAACTCAGGTCCTCCTGACTCTAGGGCCAGTGCTCTATTCATTGCCACCTAGCTTCCCCCACAGTAGAAGCACTTTTAAGTTTATTCTGCATTACTAACATTTTCTCCATCACTTTATTAAATCTAGAAAATCAACAAAACAGTAAGTCATGCCCTGCTCTGAAACATTGACTATTTCTGATGTGTAAATACTCACACTGAAAATTTAACCACTGACTCTCTGGAAGTAGCACAAGCCTGCCCATACCTGAATAAAAAGGCAGCTAGCTAGTGCAGTGGATAGAACAGCAATCCTGGAGTCAGGAGGACTTGAGGTCAAATCTGACTTCAGATGTTTGACTCTTACTGGCCGTGTAACCTTGGCCAAGTCACTTAACCTTGACTGTCTCGCATCCAGGGCCATCTTGTCATCCTGATTCATATCTGAGTTCTGGACTCAGATGAATCTGGAGGAGAAAGTGAGGCTGTTAACTTAGCACAGCCCCACCTCACTCAAATCTAATTCATGTCCTTGTCTCATGTCCTTGTCATGGCATCACCTCCCTGATGTCATGGTCTTTTTTTGAGAACAAAGGACAAACTACAACAATAAACAACAGCCTATACCTGAACAAGGATACTCTACAATTGTGCCTCAAATTTCACCTAGCCTCTGCCTGTAGACCTCCAGGAAGGGGAAATCCATTGCATTCCAAGACAGCCTAGTCCACTTTAGAAGTGTAAGGATATAAGAAAGTTTTTCCTTGCATCAAATCTACCTCTTTGAAATTTCCATTCCTTATTTTCAGTCTGCTCTCTGGGGTCAAACCAAATGAATCTTCTTCCAACTGTTATCCCTTCAAACACTTGAAGACTGTTGTTAGGTTTTCTTCTCAGTCTTCTGCTCCAGACAAAGTATCCTTAGTTCCATCACCCAGTCTTCATATGGCATATTATAGAGTCTTTTCAACATCCTGATTGCCTTCTCCAGATATTGTAACCAGGGCAGAGGGAATATTTCCCTCATTCTATCAATTGGTCATTCAACAATTTTTCATTAGTTGCCCAATATGTGCTTACAATACCATGCCCCTTTTTATGTAGCTTCAGGTCACATCATCTTGCTTGACTCCCATGTCAATATTGACCCATATTCCATGACAGCCCAGATCTCTTCCAAATGAATGGTATTCTAACACATGCATCCCCCATCCTGTGCTTGAGAAGCTGATTTTTTGAACTCCTGTAGTACTTTATATTGCTCTTTAATAAATTTCTTCTAAGATTCAAATCATTATTACAACCAATCAAGACCTTTTGGGATCCAGACTCCGTTATCTATATTCAAGCTTTTTTTATTCATCCTGCAACATATGTGAGGTTGACAAGAATGCCATTTGTGCCTTCATCATTAAAAATATTGAATAATATAGACCAAGAACTGATATCTGGGACACCATATTAGTGAAACTTTCTAAATTGACATTAGTATATTAATGACTTCTCTTCATTTCTGATCACTCAACTAATTCTGAATCCTTCTAAACATATAATCACCTGCTGCACATCTTTCCATCTTTTCTAAAAGACTTGTTAAATGCTATGTCTGCAACATTCTCCTATTCTGTTATTCTATTAAAAATAGAATCTAGTTACTCTATTAAAATCTAGTTATTCAGGGGCGGAGCCAAGATGGCAACATAAAGGGATCCAATCTTAGGAGCTCTCTGATAAAAACTAAGGACTCTAACTAAACTTTCGAGAGACAGAACCCACAAAGGGACCCAGTGAGGCAGTTCTCCTATTCAATGTAACCTGGAAAAGAGCAGAAAGGCTCTGCTCCCCGGGGTCGGAGGGGTGGCCCGCCAGAGGGGTGGCCCGCCAGAGCCAAAGAACTTCAGCCTCCTGGAGGCAGCCCCAGGGCGATGGGAGCTGTGGCTCACAGCAGCGGGGGAGTCTCCTGAGCTGCACCCCGGGGAGCACCAGCACAAAGTGGGGGAACAGCTGGGGACCTCTGCCAGAGCCAGCACTTGGAGCCCAGCCCTCAGGGCACACAGCCAGCAGCTTGGTCTTTTGGCAGCCCAAATCCAGGAAACAGAAGCAGGCAGAGCCATTAAGCAGGAGCCCCCAGGGCATAAACCCATTGAGTTGAGGGAGGGGAGTGAAGAGAGAGAGAGACTGCCGAGCTCTGTCCTCTGCCTCTGGAACAGGACTCTGGGGCTCTGACCACATTCAGATCCTGATCCCAGCCTAGGCCCCCCCATAGAACAACAGGGCCCTCCCACCTCGGCCCCGTGGCAGAGGGGGGCGCTTATGTTCATTCACAGACCAGGAGGGAGGACAGAACCTCACACACTGAGACCCTTGTGGGAGTGTCCCAAAAGCTCAGGAAGCACCCCCAAAAAACAGGCTTAGGCTGGGAAAATGAACAAGCAAAGAAATAAGAGGAAGACCATTGAGAAATATTTTGCAAATGAGCCCAAGAAGGATCAAAATACTCAGTCTGAAGATGAGGAAGCACAAGCTCCTACATCTAAAGACTCCAAGAAAAACAGAAATTGGGCTCAGGCTATGATAGAGCTCAAAAAAGACTTTGAAAATCAAATGAGGCAGGTGGAAGAAAAACTGGGAAAAGAAAGGAGAGAGATGCAGGAAAAACATGAAAATGAAGTCAGCAGCTTAGTCAAGGAAATCCAAAAAAAATGCTGAAGAAAATAGCATGCTAAAAAACAGCTTAGGTCAAATAGATAAAACAGTAAAAAAAAGTTATTGAGGAGAAGAATGCTTTAAAAAGCAAAACTGGCCAGATGGAAAAAGAGATAAGAAAACTCTCTGAGGAGAATAAATCCTTCAGACAAAGAATAGAATTCAGGGAGATTGATGAATTTGCCAGAAATCAGGAATCAATACTTCAAAACCAAAAAAATGAAAAATTAGAAGAAAATGTGAAATATCTCATTGAAAAGACAACTAATATGGAAAACAGACTTAGGAAAGATAATTTGAAAATAATTGGAATACCTGAAAGTCATGATCAGGAAAAGAGCCTTGACATCATTTTCAAAGAATTACTACAGGAAAATTGCCCTGATATTCTAGAAGCAGAGGGCAAAATAGAAATGGAGAGAATCCACTGATCCCTCCGAGAAAGAGATCTCAAAAAAACCAACCTCTAGGAATATTATAGCCAAGTTCCAGAACTCCCAAGTCAAAGAGAAAATATTACAAGCAGCCAGAAGGACACAGTTCAAATATCGTGGAGCTGCAGTCAGGATCACTCAGGACTTAGCAGCATCTACATTGGAAGCTCGTACCGCTTGGGATACAATATACCAGAAGGCAAAAGAGCTTAGAATGCAGCCAAGAATGGACTACCCAGCAAGGCTGAATGTCCTCTTCCAGGGAAAAAGATGGACTTTCAATGAACCAGGGGAATTTCAAAGGTTCCTTTTGGAATGGCCAGAGCTGAACAGAAAGTTTGATCTTCAGATACAGGACTCAGGTGAAGCATGGAGATTGGAGGAGAGGGGGGAAATATGAGGGACTTAATGAGGATGAACAGCATGTATAGAAAAATAATACTGATAATATTCATATGAACCATCTCAGTTAATAGTGCAGGTAGAGGGAGCTTTTATAGTTGAAGCACAGGAGAAAGCTGAATTTGAAGATAAAATATGGTGTAAAACTGGAGTCAATAGAAAAAAAAAGGGAAATGGAAAGGGAGAAAGAAAAAGGAAAGGGGGAATAGGCCAAGATATTTCACATAATAAGATTTTTTTTATTACAATGAGCTAGTGCAATGATATGGAAGGGGGGAGGCAAGGGGGAATGAGGGAACCTTTGCTCTCATCAGAGATGGCTAGGAGAGGAAACAGCAAATATACTCAATGGGGTATAGACATTTGGAGTAAGAAAGAGGAGGGAGTAGGGGGAAGGGGTGGGGATGTGAATAAAGGAGGAGTGGATGGACCATGGGGGGACAGTGTTCAGATATAACATATTTTTTTTACTTCTTGCAAGGGGCTGGGATTGAAAGGCCTGCCCAGGACCATAGGGCCAGGTGGATTCTGGGCCTAAGGGATGGTATGGGGGCTCAGGGCTTCTTGGCCCCAGGACCAGGGATCTGTCTGTTGTGCCACTCAGCGACCCTACAGCAGAGTCAGAGTGAAAGGAGAGAGAAAATATAATACACGGTAGTGGAGAAATAAGAAAGGAGGGAGTTGTGATCAGCAATGGCAACATTGGAAAAATATGGAAGTAACTTTTGTGATGGACTTATGATAAAGAATGTGATCCACTCACAACAGAGTTGATGGTGTTGGAACAAAGACTCAAGCACATTTTTTGTTATTATTATTTGGGGGAGGGTGCAGGGCAGGTGGGGCTGGGTGGCCTGCCTGGAGCCACACAGCAGAATGATCTTTGGGTGTCTGAGGCCGGATTCTGACCCAGGTGCTCCTGGCTCAAGGGCCAATGCTCTGTCTGCCACCCAGCCACCCCTACTATTATTACTATTTTATTTTATTTTGGGTCTTTTTTTTTTCTTTCTTCTTTTTGTTTTTTGCAGGGCAGTGGGGATCGGGTGGCTTGCATGTCACATGGCTGGGTGATTGTTGGGTTTACTAGGCTGGATATGGACTCGGGTGCTCATGGCTCCAGGCTGGTGCTTTGTCCATTGTGCCACCTGGCCATACCCACAATTATTACTATTATTTTTTTTTAATTTTAATTTTTTTTCTCTCCCCTTTACTTTTTTTCAACCAAGCAAGTCTATCTATATTCATGGGGGGGAGGGGTATTTTGTTTACTTGTAAACAAGTATATTTTATTAATGTAAAAAAAATTTGTATGAAATGAGAATAAAAAAATTAGAAAATTTTAAAAATATCTAGTTATTCTATTTAAAAAGGGGAAAGTAATTATTCTAGTGTATTCTGCTTTGATATATCTACACTGGCATTTCATTATTTTTCCCTCTAAATGTTCAAAAACGTACTTTTTAATTTCATGGTCTAGAATTTTGCCAGGAACAAAAGTCAAACCTACTGGCTTGCCCTTATCCAGTTCTGTAACATTCCTCTAATTCTCTATGCTCTTTCTCAAATCACTAAAAGCAGCTCAGCAATTATATCTGCCACTTCATTCAGTACCCTAGGATATAGCTCCTCTGGGAATGGTGAATTGAGTTTATGAAAGAGCAGCAAGGTGTTCTTTTAAACTGTCCATATTTATCTTTAATTTCAACTCTCTGTTAACTATTTTTATTTTGTCCCTCTTACTCCAAAGAAAGAAAGAGAAATAGAAAATAGAATCAAAATAATTGTTAAATAACTCAGCCTTCTCATCATCATCCATTATTCCTAAACCTTCCACCTTGGCCAGTAGTGGTCTGCTTTGTTTGATTCGCTTCCTAATCCCTAAAATTGTTTTTAACAACAACAACAAGGAATCTCTTTATTGTCTCTAATATTCATTTCCAGGAATGTGTCACTTTGAACTTTAGTTTTCCAGACACTATTATTTTAGGGCCATGTAGCTCTTTTGTATTTATCCTCAGTTATCTGCCCTGGCTTTCATTTTCTATCTTTATTATTTGGGGGAGGGTGCAGGGCAGTTGGGGCTAGTCAGTCAAGGAATTCCTTCCTCAGTTGCATTTGTCTTCGTGGAGAGCTCTCCTTTTTCCTGTTTGCTGAAATAATTAATTTAGCATTTCAATCTTTAGAGTTTCCCCTTCCTCTAAGGATCATGTTCTTTAAATTCTTTGGCATTCCTTCTCCCAAAACTTAGATTGCAAATCAAAATATGCCTGACTTTCTTCTTCTATCAGCTAGTAGTAGTAATTGTCCTTTGGTATTGAAGAAGACCAAAACATCCAGAAAATATGACTTGCACATAAAATTGATTAAAAAGAGAAGTTATGCTAAGACACTATTCTCACTAACCTATGTGAGCTCAGTGGTCTAATATAGTAAGATCAGACAACTGGTGATCAATGAGAGATCTTGACCTTTTAGAATCATATCATTTCCCATATGATCAAGATGCTTTGATGAAATAGTATTTATTGTTAGGCAACAAAGTTGGTAAAGCTAATCTGTCTTGATGGTTGAATCATCAGTATGGTAATTTTAGAGTAGTCACATTCTCTATGGTTCCTCCCATTGCTACTTCAGTAACCATGTTCTTTGTCATTGACCAGAATCAGGAACAGAATAGTAGTTCTCTTTTTTCACTTCCTCTGACTTTTGAAGAATGAAATTGTAATTAAGGCAAGACACAAATGTTTTCTTTTCATCAAGAAAGTGCTTCAACAAAAAATCAGAATGATCCAACTTGGGGTAGAGAGGTTGGTTATGCCTCAGTCTTCTGTGATTTGCTTCTTATACTTAATCTAAAGACTCCTTCAGACCATAGCATAGCCCCATGATACGATTTTATTTTTGGATTTACTTGAAAAAAAATCAATTTTACAAATACAAAATACAGAGACTGTGATAGCTTAAAAAGATCTATAGATTCTGGTATACTACAAGTTCAATATAAGTTAATAGTTTGAAACAACTTCCAAGGAAGATTATTCAATGTTAGACTGTATTTTTTAATTTAACTTTTTCTTAATCAAAAACTATTTTTCTTCTTTTTAAAAAAATGTAATTTCCCCCAATTACATGTAAAAACAGTATTAATATCTTTTCATTTTCAAGTTTTGAGTTCCAAATTTTCTTCCTGCCTGCCTCCCCCCCACCCCAATTTGATATAGGTTACACGTCACACACATACACATACACACACACACACACACACACACACACACACACACAGACATACAAAGAGACATGAAAAATAAAGAAAATATGCCCAATCTGCATTCAGACTATTAGTTCCCATTTTTTCTTCCTTCATCTCCTCACCACTGAAAAGGAAGAAAACAAGTCCTAAACATATCTACAGGCAATCAACAAATTTCCACAGTGACTGTGTCCAAAATGTTTGTTTCATCACCTTTTTGTGAAGAAGTGGCTACATGTTTATCACTGGACTTCAAGAATTGTGGTTGGTTGGAGTTCTTAAGGTATTACTTGAGTTGAAACATAATAAATCTTACACCAATCTCTTAACTCTTAATTGTTTATATTTCTTTTACTTTTTTAGGGTTTTTTTTTTTTTTGCAAGGCAAATGGGGTTAAGTGGCTTGCCCAAGGCCTCACAGCTAGGTAATTATTAAGTGTCTGAGACTGGATTTAAACCCAGGTACTCCTGACTCCAAGGATGGTGCTTTATCCACTACACCACCCAGCCGCCCCAATTGTTTATATTTCAAATAAGTTTCTTGGAAACAATATGTTCTTGGATTCTATCATCCATTTTTATGGGTGACTTCTTCCAATTAAGATTTAAGAGCATTTGATTGTGGATTTCCTCTATCTTATACTCTTCTATTTTCAACTCCTTCTTTATAAAGAAGAGGATGTTGAGAAAGAATAAATGTGTTCAGACAATGGATTATAGATGGTTTGGAAGAATAGGAATCATCCAAATTTTTTCCATTTTTCTCTTTTCAGAATACAAAAGGCAATTAAGCTCAATTACAAAATAAAAATAAAACAAAACAAAATAAATGTGTTCATTATTTGTGCTGTAGGTTTCATATTATTTGATTCTGTTCCCCTGCCCTCCTTTTTCCATCATGCAGAACTCAATCATAAGTTTTTATCTTTTTTATTTTAAATCCAAGCCCCTATTAAAAGGGGAAAAGGGTAGGTGGGATGGAGAAAGGGAAAGGGAGTGGGAGAAAAAAGGGGAAATAACAAAAGGAAGGGAAGGGAAAAGGGAAAAAGGGAAAGGAGAAAGAAAGGGGAGGGTGTGATATAGGAGGGCAAACACACTGAAGGGGGTGGTATTCAGAACCAAAACACTGGGGAATATGGATAAAGGGGGGAGAAAGGGGGAAAATACAAACGGAGGGAAGATAGCATGGAGGGCAATAAAGAATTAGTAATCATAACCTTGAATGTGAATGGGATGAACTCTCCCTTAAAATGTAAGCAAATAGCAGAGTAGGTTAAAAACCAGAATCCTACAATATGCGCCTTACAAGAAACTCATTTGAAGCAGAGAGATACATATAGAGTAAAGGTAAAAGGTTGGAGCAAAATATATTTTGCTTCAGCTGAAGTAGTAAAAGCAGGGGTAGCAATCCTTATCTCAGACAAAGCAGCAGCAAAAATAGATAGGATTAAAAGAGATAAGGAAGGAAACTTTATCCTCCTAAAAGGTACCATAAACAATAAAGTCATTTCAATATTGAATATATATGCACCCAGTGGGACAGCACCCAAATTCTTAGAGGAAAAGCTGAAAGAACTACAGGAAGACATAGACTTCAAAACTCTACTAGTGGGAGACCTCAACCTCCCACTATCAGATCTAGATAAATTGAATCATAAAATAAACAAGAAAGAAGTTAAGGAGGTAAATAGATTGTTAGAAAAATTAGATATGGTAGACTTGTGGAGGAAACTGAATGGGGATAGAAAGGAATATACCTTTTTCTCTGCAGTACATGGAACTTATACAAAAATTGACCATGTACTAGGACATAAAAACCTAATGATCAACTACAGAAAGGCAGAAATAGTGAATACATCTTTCTCAGATCACAATGCAATAAAAATCATATGCAATACTGGGTCAAGGAGATATAGACCCAGAACAAATTGGAAACTGAATAACCTCATTTTAAAAAAATGAGTGGACCAAAAAACAAATTATAGAAAGAATTAACCATTTTATCCTAGATAATGATAATAATGAAACAACATACCAAAACCTATGGGATTCATTCAAAGCAACTCTCAGGGGAATATATTATAGCTCTAAATGCTTACATGAATAAATTGGAGAAAGAGGAAATCAATGAATTAAACATACAACTAAAAAAATTAGAGAAAGAACAAATCAAAAATCCCCAATTAAATACTAAATTAGAAATTCTAAAAATTGAAGGAGAAATTAATAAAATTGAAAGCAAAAAAACTATTGAATTAATAAATAAAACCAAAAGTTGGTATTATGAAAAAAACAATAAAATTGATAAACCTCTGGTCAATTTCATAAAAAAAAGGAAGAAGAAAACCAAATTGCTAGTATCATAAATGAAAAAGGTGGACTCACCACCAATGAGGAGGAAATTAAAGTAATAATTCGAAATTATTTTTCCCAACTCTATGCCAATAAATTTGATAATCTAAGTGAAATGGATGAATATTTACAAAAATATAAGTTGCCCAGGTTAAATGAAGAAGAGATTAAATACCTAAACAACCCTATCTCAGAAAAAGAAATTCAACAAGCCATCATTGAACACCCTAAGAAAAAATCTCCAGGGCCTGATGGATTCATAAGTGAATTCTACCAAACATTTAAGAAACAACTGGTTCCAATTCTGTATATACTCTTTGGAAAAATAGGGTAAGTTGGAACTCTGCCTAACTCTTTCTATGAAACCAATATGGTACTGTTACCTAAACCAAGAAGAGTTAAAACAGAGAAAGAAAATTATAGACCTATTTCCCTGATGAATATAGATGCAAAAATCCTAAATAAAATCTTAACAAAACAATTACAACAAGTCATCACTAGGATAATACATTATGATCAAGTAGGATTTATTCCAGGAATGCAGGGTTGCTTCAATATTAGGAAAACTGTTAGTATACTCAATTATATCAACAACAAACCTATCAGAAACCATATGATCATATCAACAGATGCTAAAAAAGCTTTTGACAAAATACAGCATGCATTCCTATTAAAAACACTAGAGAGTGTAGGAATAAATGGACTGTTCCTTAAAATAATTAGCAGTAACTATCTGAAACCATCAATAAGCATTATATTCAGTGGGGAGAGGCTAGAGGCATTCCCAATAAAATCAGGGGTGAAACAAGGGTACCCATTATCACCACTACCATTCGATATTGTATTAGAAATGTTAGCATCAGCAATTAGAGAAGAAAAAGAAATTGAGGGAATTAGAATTGGGAAGGAAGAGACAAAACTCTCACTCTTTGCAAATGACATGATAGTCTACCTAGAGAATCCAAGAAATCATCCAAAAAACTACTGGAAACAATTAACAATTTTAGCAAAGTTGCAGGTTATAAAATAAACCCTCATAAATCCTCAACTTTTCTATATATGTCTAGCAAGAAACAGCAGGAAGAGCTAGAAAGAGAAATCCCATTCAAAGTAACCTCAGACAATATAAAATATTTGGGAGTCTATTTGCCAAGACAGACTTAGAATCTTTTTGAAAACAATTATAAAACACTTCTCACACAAATTAAATCAGATTTAAATGACTGGGCAAATATCAACTGCTCTTGGATTGGTAGAGCTAATATAATAAAAATGACAATTCTACCAAAACTAAACTATCTGTTTAGTGTCCTACCAATCAAAATTCAAAAAAATTACTTTAATGAGTTAGAAGAAATTGTAAGTAAATTCGTATGGAGAAATAAAAAGTCAAGAATTGCCAGGAGCATAATGAAAAAAAGTGCAAAAGAAGGTGGCTTAGCCCTACCTGATCTAAAATTATATTATAAAGCATCAGTCATCAAAACTGTTTGGTATTGGCTAAGAAATAGAGGGGTGGACCAGTGGAATAGACTAGGTGTAAAAGCAGGAGATGATTATAGTAATCTGCTGTTTGATAAACCCAAAGGGTCCAGCCATTGGGATAAAAACTCCCTCTTTGATAAAAACTGCTGGGATAATTGGAAGTTAGTATGGAAGAAACTTAGATTAGACCAACACCTCACACCCTTTACCAAGATAAGATCCAAATGGTTACAGGACATAGACATAAAAAACAATACCATTAGCAAAGTAGAAGACCAAGGACTAGTCTACCTGTCAGATCTATGGAAAGGGGAACAGTTTATGACTAAGGAAGAGTTGGAGAACATCACCAAAAACCAATTAGATGATTTTGATTACATTAAATTAAAAAGCTTTTTTTGCACAGATAAAACCAATATAACCAAGATCAAAAGAAATGTAGTAAATTGGGAAACAATCTTTACAACTAATGATTCTGACAAAGGACTCATTTCTAAAATATACAGAGAACTGAGTCATATTTTTAAAACAAAAAGCCATTCCCCAATTGACAAATAGTCAAAGGATATGCAAAGGCAATTTACAGATGAGGAGATCAAAGCAATCTATAGCCATATGAAAAAATGATCTAAATCATTAATTATTAGAGAAATGCAAATTAAAGCTTCTCTGAGGTGCCACCTCACACCTCTCAGATTGGCCAATATGACCAGGAAGGATAATGATCATTGTTGGAAGGGTTGTGGGAAATCTGGGAGACTACTACATTGTTGGTGGAGCTGTGAACTCATCCAACCCTTCTGGAGTGTTAGAAAAAATTGTAAGTAAATTCATATGGAGAAATAAAAAGTCAAGAATTGTCAGGAACTTAATGAAAAAAAGTTCAAAAGAAAGTGGCTTAGCCCTACCTGATCTAAAATTATATTATAAAGCATCAGTCATCAAAACTGTTTGGTATTGGCTAAGAAATAGAGTGGTAGACCAGTGGAATAGATTAAGTGTAAAAGCAGGATATGATTACAGTAATCTGCTGTTTGATAAACCCAAAGAGTCCACCCATTGGGATGAAAACTCCCTCTTTGATAAAAACTGCTGAGATAATTGGAAGTTAGTATGGAAGAAATTTAGATTAGACCAACACCTCATACCCTTTACCAAGATAAGATCCAAATGGTTACAGGACTTAGACATAAAAAACAATACTATAAGCAAATTAGAAGATCAAGGATTAGTTTATCTGTCAGATCTATGGAAAAGGGAGCAGTTTATGACTAAGGAAGAGTTGAAGAACATCACCAAAATCCAATTAGATGATTTTGATTACATTAAATTAAAAAGCTTTTGCACAGATAAAACTAATGTAACCAAGATGAAAAGAAATGTAGTAAATTAGGAATCAATCTTTACAACTAATGATTTTGACAAAGGACTCATTTCTAAATTATAGAGAGAACTGAGTCATTTTTAACACAAAAAGCCATTCCCCAATTGACAAATGGTCAAAGGATATGCAAAGGCAATTTATAGATGAGGAGATCAAAGCAATCCATAGCCATATGAAAAAATGCTCTAAATCATTAATTTTTTAGATAAATGCAAATTAAAGCTTCTTTGAGGTACCACTTCACACCTCTCAGATTGGCCAATATGACCAGGAAGGATAATGATCATTGTTGGAAGAGTTGTGGGAAATCTGGGACACTGATACATTGTTGGTGGAGCTGTGAATTCATCCAACCCTTCTGGAGAGCTATTTGGACCTATGCCCAAAGGACAACAAAAATATGCATACCCTTTGACCCAGCAATACCACTACTGGGTCTATACCCTGAAGAGATGAGGAAAAAGGGTAAAAACATTACTTGTACAAAAATATTTATAGCAGCCCTGTTTGTGGTGGCAAAGAATTGGAAATCAAGTAAATGTCCTTCAATTGGGGAATGGCTTAGCAAACTGTGGTGTATGTATGTCATGGAACACTATTGTTCTATTAGAAAACAGGAGAGACAGGATTTCAGGGAAGCCTGGAGGGATTTGCATGAACTGATGCTGAGTGAGATGAGCAGAACCAGAAACCCTAACAGCAACATGGGAGTGATGTTCAACCTTGAAGGACTTGCTCATTCCATCAGTGTAACAATCAGGAACAATTTTGGGCTGTCTGCAAAAGAGAGTGCCATCTGTATCCAGATAAGGAGCTGTGGAGTTTGAACAAAGTTCAAGGACTATTCCCTTTAATTTAGGAAAAAATCAGATATCTTATTGTCTGATCTTGTCACCTCTTAGACTTCTCTTCTCTAAGGATATGATTTCTCTCTCAGCACACCCAATTTGGATCAATGTACAACAAGGAAACAAAGTAAAGATTGACAGAGTGCTTTCTGTGGGGGTGGGGGTGGGAGTGGGGGGAGGGAAGCAAGATGGGGGCAAAATTGTAAAACTCAAATAATATCTTTAATAAAAATTAATTTAAAAAAAGTAAATCCAAGTCCCTATTCACTCTTAGTTATGATTTGTTTTGTTTGGGACTAACCTCTACCTTAATCTACCTTTCTCTTATTATTCCATTTCTCATCTCTCCTTTCCTTTCTCTTATTTCTCTATCCCCCACCTTAACTGGAGTTATTTCCAGCCATTCTGACCTATGTCTTGCCACTGGACTCAGATGACCCTGAGAATGAGGCTAATGACTTTGTACAGTCCAGTGTCACTCAAATTTAATTCACTTGCAAGTTATGACATCATCCATCTGATGTCATTGGTCCTTTGAGATAAAAGAACAATAACAATGAATGAAATTTATTTCTTTACTCAACTATGGGTGGATATTCTTCCTTTCTTTGACCAACTTAGGTTAGTGTAAGGTTTGTATGTTGCCTACTCCTTTCATCCCTTACTCTTTGCCTGTATGACCTTCTATTTGTGTACCCCAACTATGAGAGAACTTCCAAGCATACTTCTATCTAGATTGTACCACACAAACAGACCTCTCAACAATTTTCAATATATATTGAAAAAGTAATTCACTCTGAAAATTTTTCTTGGCCACTCTAGCCAGAACCAAGTCTAGAACATTTTTGGAATTTTTGTAGAGAACTTGTAGAGGAAGATTCAGCTGTGCTACTTCCTACTTTTCTGCCATCTTGACTTGCCATCAGTTCCAAGGATTCTTAAATTACCTTATCTGTCCTTGACCTGTTTTCTAAAGTAGTAATTTTTTTGCATCAACTAGCTTTTTTCTCCATTTTAAAAAATATATATTTTTTTGTTTTGTTTAAATGCTTCATGAAAACAAATGAACAACAACAAAACATTGTTTTCCAAAGTTTCAACTTTCTACCACCAAAGCCACTGATCCCAGGCTTTAAGCCTGTGGGAAAGTATACCTTTATTATGACCTCTGATATGGACACCATTTTTACATTATTAAATTATTTGCAGGTAGGTGTTACTTACTGGTGTAGGTGCTTTTTGACTTCTACTTTTATTGTTGTCAGCTTCTTGACTAGAACAAGATCTAAAATCTACCTTGTTTTGGAAGACTGAGGCCTGAAAGAGTTAGAATCTACAGTTCCCATTCATTGAGAAATTAGGAATAATAGATTTAACATGTTCTATCCCAGGAGACTGAATATTTTCCCTCTTAACTATAATATGTTTTATGATCATGATCAAATGTCAGGTTGATATACAGACAAAATTCCTCTTTAATATTTACAGAAAACTTAAGACCTATACATGTATGCAAACTCTTGGCCTGGTTTTTATTATATTACATAGCAAAATAGTTTCTAGATTTTATACAAAATAGCACTTTTTATTTTCAGAAGTTATTGATAAAATTTCACTTGGATATGTGTAATCATTACAAAAGTTGCATGTAAAAATCTGAAAATATCTAAAATATCCAAAATATTTCAAAATAGTGGAAAATATCCAATAGTGTTCCAAGAACACTTTATTACACAAATTATATTCAGATTCTGAAAATAATGTTCTAAAAGTACAACATCTAAAAAAAGACACTCTAGAAGCATACCAACTAAAGGGAAATAAAGTTTTTTTTTCCCTTTCCCTAATTGCAACATTAAGATAAAGCTATTAGATCAACTCTTGGTTTTTAGAAATCTAATAGCTTTATCTTTTTGTAGCATGTAATTTTTCTGCATTGCTATAGGTTGGGAATATAAGATAAGAAAAGTACCAAAGAAATTGTCATTGGAAAACCTATTTTGGAAATATTGTGTGAAAGCAGATGTTTTTACATTTACACATAGAGAAAAGTTCCAAACTGTAACTGAGCAAATACTATATCTGCTAAAATAGCACTGTGATGGAAAAGAGGATTGCCCTCTTTTTTTCTTTTGTAGATGCTTATATAAAAATAATGGCATTATTATGAACTTCAGGACCCCCTTTCTGCTTCCAGAAGCAAACTAAATCCAAAATTGAGCTCATCTTGACTATTATTTGCAAAATAAGTTTCCATGATTTAGACCTCCACTATCTTTTCCCCTCAGAATCCTTCCTCAACTTGATTCAAATTTGTTCAGAATCTACTCCATTGACCCTTGTTTTCTTCCACCAAATAGAGGCAGCAGGACAACAATTGGAATAATGTAAGATCAAGGTGATATATTTTTCCAAACTTAAGACAAGTTAGGAGATCGGCAAGAGAGGTCTATGACAACTAGGTGATCATCCACCAAGACTGGAGAACCTCCACCCAGAGACAGAAAGGAGATGGGATAGCTGGTCAGATATATAAGGGACCCTTTGCTGGTACTGTATACAGATTCCAAATCTATTGCCTATACACACTTCTGGGTCATGATTCTGAGGCAGAGAGAACACTGGTGCTTGTGACTAGAGGGGAACAAGGCACCTAATCACAGTTCCATGGTCAAAAGGAATGTTAGAGCTTGTGGCTACAGGAGACCAAGGATTTTTCCTGGGAAAAGACCAAAGAACAGATCAGGAGAGCAGTCACCATCTGTCTCTCAGGATCACAAAACCTTCAAAACATTGAAAACTTGCAAAAATAGAGGACTTTCAAAAAATCTCTGTTGAAGAAAATAGAACTGATAAGAAAATGTAGTATTTAAACATAAGGCTCAAAGGAAACATAAAAAGGTAACCATGAAAGGGAAAACATAAGAGAGACTCAATAAAGTTAAACTGTTTACATTCCTTAATGGTAAGATAATACATGTAACTCCTAAAAACTTTATCATTACCAGGCCAGTTAGAAGACATCTGCAAAGACAAGAGGGTATGGGTGTGAGTTGATTATGTTGGAATGATTTAAAAAAGATGAAGGGGGGGCAGCTAGGTGGTGTAGTGGATAAAGCACCAGCCTTGGAGTCAGGAGTACCTGGGTTCAAATCCGGTCTCAGACACTTAATAATTACCTAGTTGTGTGGCCTTGGGCAAGCCACTTAACCCCATTTACCTTGCAAAAACCTAAAAAAAAAAAGATGAAGGGTTGAGAAAGAGGCAAGCACTGGAAGAAGGAAGAAGAGTGAGGTAGAATGCGGAAAATTAGCTCTTGTAAAAAAACACACAAGAAAGAGTTTTTATAGTGGAGAGGGAAAATGGGGGTGGTAGGTAATATTTAAATCTCACTCTGCAATTGGTTCAAAGAGTGAGGAATATATATATATATATATATATATATATATATATATATATACATTTATATGCATATATGTAGTATGCATAAACCTATATACATGCATACATACACAGCACAATACACTTGATTGGGCATAGAAATCAATTGTATCCAACAGGGAAATAAGAGAGGAAGGGGTTAAGAGAAAGGTGGAGGGAAAGATAGAGGTGATAATAGACTTTGGATGAGGAACAGGTTAAAAGAAAAAGAAAGATAAATAGAAGAAAACAGGATGTAGGGAAATACAGTTAGTAATCATAACTGAATGTGAATAGGATAGGCTCACCCATATCCATCCATATGTTGTTTACAAGAGACACATTTGAAACAGAAAGACACACAGAGAATTAAAATAAAGGGCTGGAGCAAAAAGACAGAATTAGAGATCACAATCCTAGACAAAACAAAAGCAAAAACAGCCCTAATTTGAAGATATGATCTGGAAAACTATATTTGATAAAATGTACCTTAGACAATGAAATAATAAAAAATTTTATGGAATTCTCTAAATGAACAAGTTTCTCTGATAAATGTCTCTCTACTCAAATATATAGGAAATTGAGACAAATTTATGAAAATAAGAATCATTTTCCAGTTAATAAATGGCCAAAGGATATGAACAAGTATTTTTCAGAAGAATTCAAAACTTCCTACAATCATATAGAAAAATACTCTAAATCATTATTGATTAGAGAAAGACAAATTTAAAAAAATTCTTAAATAATCACCTCACATCTCTCAGAAATGACAAATGCTGGAAGGGTTGATGGAAAATAATGACTTGTTGGAGGAGTTGTAAACTGGTTCAACTATTCTGAAGAACAGTATGGAACTACACCCAAAGGGATAAACAGTAATACATAAACTCTGGACCTAGAAATGCTGCTACTAGGTCTGTATCTCAAAGAAACCAAAGGAAAAGGAAAAAACCCATATGAACAAATATTTTTGTAATGGCAAAGAATTGGAAATTAAGAGGAACTCTTTCAATTGGCTGAATAATATGTGGAACATGATTGTGATGTAATACTATTGTGCTATAGGAAGTGACTAGGTGAACCAAAAGAAGAAAAAAAAAAAGAAATGCTTGCTCCTTGTATAAAGTAGGTTCCTTCAGGGTCAGCTAGGTGGTGGGTGCAGTTACATAGAGCTCCGGCCCTAGAGTCAGGAGGACCTGACTTCAAATCTGACTCTTAATGATTACCTGACTGTGTGACCTTGGGCAAATCACTTAACCTCCTTACCTTGCAAAAAAGCAAAAACAAAATGATGAGGGGGAGGGATATGTTTTTGAACAACTTGACAAGAACAGTATGAACTCATGCAAAGTGAAGTGAGCAGAACCAGATCATTGTATACAGTAACAACAAAATTGAAACAAAGATCAACTGTGAAAGACAGCTACTCTGATCAATAAAAAGATCTAAGATTATTCCAAAGAATTCATAATATGAGTGTGAAAATGTTGCAGAACCCTGGTCAATTAAGCAAAGGACTACTAAAACTCCTTTCATATCTTAGGGAGAATAAGATTGTCCCTTTTAACCTTGTTTTCCCTAAGAGTGCCTTAGGCTAGACCAGAACTCTATAGCCAAAGAGCATTCCTTTAAATTCAAGAAGTTTGTTCACATTCTCCCTGAGGCTTCATGACTTCTGTAAAGCACCCCTTCTTGGGGAAATAGGAAGCCAAGCCCTAGGAATGGTGGTCCTACTTGGTCATGACATGGCCATTCCAACTCAATTTTGTGGTTTTGATCTTTATGCTCTGTGCAGCATAACCCAAATGGGAGCTCAGTTCCGATTGTAGCTACACATGTATGCTATCAGTTTGAGATAAATAAAGCAAGTATACAACCTAATTCTGTTTGTCTTTATTAGACCTAACTCTGAGATTAACATAAGAACTGCTATCTACCTCCAGAAAAAGGACTAATGATCTCTGAGTGGAAATTGATGTATAGTTTTCTCTTACTTTTTTTTTGCAATATGACTGATATGGAAATAAATTTTTCATGATTCCACATGTATAATTGATATATTGCTTCCCTTCTCAGTGAGTGAGGGTTATATGATAGGAAGGAAAAGAATTTAGAACTGAAATTTTTTTTTTTTAGTTTTTTGCAAGGCAATGGGGGGTAAGTGGCTTGCCCAAGGACACACAGCTAGGTAATTATTAAGTGTCTGAGGTTAGATTTGAACTCAGGTCCTCCTGACTCCAGGGCTGGTGCTCTATCTACTGTGCCACCTAGCCACCCCTAGAACTGAACATTTTTGAAAAAGAATGTTAAAAATTAAATATTAAAAAAAAAAGAAAACAAAGAACAGTATTAACAGGTTATTAATCCTTTTCTTGCTGGACTGCTGGCGTGAAGGAGAGATGACTGATCTCTCTCCATGCAATCTGGATCCATCCTTTCATCTGGAGCGATCCCCTCAGTTCTTGTCATCATGCCTGAACAGATGACCCTTTGGGGTACCCTTAAAGGCCACAATGGCTGGGTGACCCAGATTGCCAGGACTCCCCAATTCCCAGCCTTCCAAGATACGACCATTATCACATGGAAGCTTGCCAGAGATGAAACAAACTATGGGATCCCCCAGCAAGCCCTCAGGGGTCACTTACATTTTGTTAGTGATGTGGTCATTTCCTCTGATGGACAGTTTGTACTCTCAGGTTCCTGGGATGGCACATTAAAACTGTGGAATCTCACAACTGGCACTACCACCAAGCATTTTGTTGGTCACACCAAGGATGTGCTGAGTGTAGCCTTCTCTTCAGACAACTGCCAGATTGTCTCTGGTTCCAGAGATAAGACTATCAAGCTGTGGAACATGTTTGGTGTCTGTAAATGCACTTTGCAGGATGACAGCCATTCAGAGTGGGTGTCCTTGTTGGGAGCCAGGGTCTCTAAGCTGTTTGACACAGTCGTGGCAAGAAGACTCAAGGCAGTCACACTGCCTGATGGAACAACATTTCCTTCTTCAACATATATAGGGATTCCATGTATACCCATATTTATAGGTCTATTATTGATCGCAAAACTTACTCATCCTAATAGTGGAATGACTATAAAGGAAGGATTTCAGAGAAATTCCTTGAATAAAACAGATTGTGAACTCTGTCCAAATTTAATAGGACTGCCTCTCCCTGAGGCATACAAAAGACTTCAACATTATGAAATCTTTGGAAGATACAGCACTGGGAGTTCCAGGGAGATGTCAAAATATATACAGGGAAATCAGATACAAGATGGGTCAGATAGAATTCCAGGGAAAATTAACAGTTTTGCCCCCCTTACCATACACAGGAATACATGATAAAGATGGTGAGAGAATAGTTAGTATAGGTAACCAATATGTGAACTCTAACAGCCTTAGTTTATTGGGAAAGAATAAAAAGTCATAGAAACCATAGTGTCTACCAACAAGGGCTGAAAGGAAAATTGGTTATTGAAGGAGTCAACGGACAGTTGGACAAACATAACTACCTTTACTATAGGTTGTCAAGGGAGCATATTGAAAAACATTACATATGCAGCACAAAAACATAAAAGCATTCCATTAAACAAATTATATCAAAGATTATTATAAGGAAAGTTCTGTTTAATTAATAACTTCACTATGCAGCAACAAACTAGGCAACAGGCAGGTTGAGGTCATCACGGTCTGAGCAGGGACAAGAAAATGAACTACATGATTGACAATCACACTTATAATCACTACATGATCAAACTTGTAAACATATAAACTATATGATTAATGATGAAAATTGTACACTTTTGTAACCAAGGAAATGATTTTAGTTCGCTTGTTTCATATGATTCTGAGACTATAAAAATAAGTCTAAGCAGCTGACAATCCATCAACCTGCTCCTGCCTTTACCCACTTGTTGACTCAACTCATTTCTATCCCTCCTGTCAGGTTCCAAGGACCCCACGGAGGCTGGACCCCTGCACGTCCTGTGTTCATTTTTCACCCAATAACAGCAACCCCATTATTGTTTCCTGTGGCTGGGATAAGCTGGTCAAGGTTTGGAACTTGGCCAACTGCAAACTGAAGATAAACCACATTGGCCACATGGGCTACCTTAATACAGTTACAGTTTCTCCTGCTGGCTCTCTTTGTGCATCTGGAGGCAAGGATGGTCAAGCCATGCTTTGGGACCTCAGTGAGGGTAAGCATCTCTATACTCTGGATGGTGGCAACATAATCAATGCCCTCTACTTCAGCCCCAATCACTACTGGCTTTGTGCTGCCACTGGGCTCAGCATCAAGATTTGGGATCTAGAGGGCAAAAATCATTGTGGATGAGCCTAAGCAAGAAGTGATCAGCACCAGCAGCAAGGCTGAGCCTCCACAATGTACTTCCTTAGCCTGGTCTGCTGATGGCCAGACTCTCTTTGCTGGATACACAGACAACTTGGTATGGGTGTGGCAGGTGACCATTGGCACTCAGTAAAGGGTCATCCATAACTCAGATTTTGAAATAAAGATCTTAATTTTTGCCTTTTGAAAAAAAAACAGGTTATTAATGAGACCAGCCATGTGAAACCTGCTTTGTGATTCTTTTTAAGATAAATTCTTTTTTCAGGTTCATTTTGTAGTTACTCACATAAGGGCTTTTCTAAAAGATGGCAGGAATAATGCTCCTTTGTGATGCTTTTAAAAGGTGTCTAGGGTTGACCAGGTGGTACAGTGGATAGAGCACCAGCACTGGAGTCAGGAGTACCTGAGTTCACATCCAGCCTCAGACACTTAAAATAATGGCCTAGCTGTGTGACCTTCTTCAGCAAGTCTTTAGTGATCTGGAAAGCAGAGGCCAATAGGAAACTGTATCTAGAAAGGCTCCATTTAACCCTTGTCCTCCGGACCAATCAAGTCCCTGGGATAGCATTACTTTTGTGGAAAAATAAATAGATGAATGAACAAAAATCCCAATCTAATCAACCTTGGAGGGGTATGTGAGGAGTAAATGATCACAAAATGAATTGTTTAGACCTCCATTTAATGAGATTTGGAGTGTGATATCTTGACTAACACATGAATTATTTAAGAGAGCCAGATAATCAAACTTTTATAAATAGATTTATGATATGTATAAATTATTACTTAAAAAAAGACTTTTAGTGTTTGCAGAGCTATGCTCAATCAACCTCCCTCTCATTTCTAGAGTCACTGAAGTCCAATGGGAAGACTGAGGTCCATAGACTGGTGATGGCCCAGGATGCAGTAGGTGACCCTGACCTTTCTAAATCAAGGTCTTTTTCAAGTCACATCTTATTCAATAATTTAGGACTAGGAAAAATTGAGGAAAAAAAAGCTGACTCAATTCACTGTCACAAAAATATCAGAATATTAGACTGGGAAGTGAAGACCCTTACCGCACAAAGGTAGGGTAGGTGGTAGTCTATTTATATCTTCACCCAATTTTCTTCCTTACATTCACAGTTCTCTACATCTTTCCCCTGTATCAATATAACATCACTTCTTTTTTTGATGAGAATTCTGGAGTCTAAATATTCTTTCTCTTTGTTCTTAATTAGAACATAAAAGTTTTCTCATTTTTTTCTGAATTTGTCACATTCACCATTTCTATAGCACAATTATATCCCATTGCATTCATATATCACAATTTGTTCAGCCATTTCCCAACTGATGAGCACCCATTTTATTTCCAGTTTTTTTGCTCCTACAAAAAAGTACTTTTATATACATATTTTTCTATTGGAGGGAATTTTTCTTCTATCTATACCAACTTCTATCTATACTTCCTTGGTATAAGTACCTAATAATGGTACTGAGAGGAATTATAGGGTTGCTTTCCATAGAGTGTATGAGGAAGTGATTAGTTAAAGATATACATTACAAAAGCTGGGCTGAAAGGCACAGAGCCTATGTGCAGGAATATGGGAATAAGACAAAAGGGGAAATAAAGGAATTGACCTCAACCAATCACTGAACTGGGAGAGGTCTTCCCACCTGATCTAAAGATGCCAGATATGAGATTAGACTGAGGCCTTCTCCAGCTAGTCCTGGGTTGATTTAGAATCTCTGACCTCTGTAAGTGTGCTTGCTTAATGAGGGCCATACATTAACATGTATACATATATATTTAATATATATATATATATATTTAATACACTGTATATATTTAATACACTCCCCATGAATGACTGATGAGGGTCATCAGCGTTCTAAATGATTTGTGAATACTTAGTCCAGAGTGATGAAAATATTTTTCATTAAGATATACTAATAAATGGCACACCTCTCTCAAGGTGGGAGAGGGATGAGGAAATCCCAAGTAGGTCTTTTATGCATTTTGAAAGGCTCTGTTCCTGCCCATTCATGCCAATCACAGGCTGGGGTCACAATCTAAATTGATATATTGGTTCCCATACATTTCCCCAACCCCCTCATTATACTAATGAGCAAGAAAAGTTAACTCCTTGAGTTAAAGGAGGAGCAAAGGAGGAGGTCAAGATCCTAGGTTAATCTTAAAATAGGTGGGGTGCATTCCACCTAATCTCACTTTTTGATCAGATTGAGGCAGTCTTTTGACTAGCTGCCCTTAGGCAGATCCCAGTCTTTTTAATGTAAACAATTCTCCTTCAGATTCTTGTGGAACCCAAACATCCTCGTATTCCTCACAATCAGCATAACATGTGTTGTATGACTGGGGGGGGGAACATATTAAAAAGTGATTTGGGTGTGTGTATCAATTAGATTGTACCCCTGATGATTCAGAGCAATGGCTGGTTCAGAGGGAAGGAGAAAAACTTTCAAATTGTATATAAGACTGGACATTGTCACAATTTTGGGTTTTTTCCTGCTAGAAGAGATGACACTTTCTTACAAAAAAGTTAATGAAAATTAATTCAGACATTTCAGGGTAAGTTTTTATAATTGTGGACAATTTATAATAGTACTGCTGGATCCAAAGGTATGTATAGTTTTCTAGTAAAATTACAAATTGTTTTCCATAATAATTGGACTTTTCTACAGCCAGACAATATTAGTGTATTATGGGATTATTCTTAAATTATGGTTATATACTCAAAGAAGGATCAAAGTTTGTCAATAACATTGCCAAAACAGGCATTCAAATCCATCATTTTTAGCTCTGTAATCATGGATGAATAATAAAGCAATCTATAAGTTTTAGAGTATCCTTTGCCAAGGGACAGAAGTAAATTGAATGGTTCATAGTATTATAGATTTGGAGTAAGAAGGGATATAAGAAATGCTCTTTTCCAACACTTAACATTTTGTAAAATAGGAAACTGAAAAAGGGAAAAACTAAATGAATTGCCTAACCTTAAATGTGTAGTAAGTAGAATTTCCAAAAAGGAGCCAGAACCAGATTATATTAAATTATAATTGGAAAATATTTAACAAAAAGAATAAAAATAGAATAAATATAATTTCACATTTTGTTAAAAGTGAATGAATTTAAAATTTATATTTAAAGAAATTCTCCTATTTCATCAAACCTACTGATCAAATTAGATATTGGGGTTCATACCATGAAATGTTGGGGTTCAAAATAGGGCTATTTGAGAAAGAATTCAAGAGACACAGACTATCTCCCAGTCAGTTTAGGCATTTATTGGAACACTAAAAATCAGAGGACTGGTGCTAGGAGAGATGCACTAACAAAAAGGAACTTTACACATGTCCTTTATATAGGGCAGAGGAGGACAAAATATTCCCAGTACGAGATTAAGTCTGTTAAGGTGACTATGTCAGAAGATTCTCTGGGGAGGAATGGTACCATTAAAAAGCATTCTATTGTGCGGCAGCTAGGTGGTGCAGAGCACGGCCCTGGAGTCAGGAATACCTGAGTTCAAATCTGACCTTAGACACTTAATAATTACCTAGCTGTGTGGCCTTGGGCAAGCCACTTAACCCCATTGCCTTGCAAAAAAAACACAAACAAAAAACCTGAAAAGAAAAAAGCATTCTATCCTCATAAAGTCCTAAAACATTCCTTAAGTGTTCTTAAGGTGGATTTTGGATGTCCAACAGGACCTCAGGTGCTAATAATAAGTAATTAGGTCTCTAGACAGATTTCAATTCTCATATAGAGTAAAAGGATAAAAAATAGCCTCCAGCAGTCTAGGAGCACAGGACTCTGATAGGGGGCAGTCAGAAGGGAACAAAAGCCTTGGACTGGGGAGGGTCAGTAAAGTTATTAAGTCATAACTAGGATTCCGGTTTTAGTAAGGATTTTAGCAAGGACACTCATATCAGACAGTTGGGGGCCTCATCAGAAATAGAGCTGATCAGAATGTCGGAGGAGGGGGTTTCATTAATTTGGAACCCATCACAGGCCACAGAAAGAAGAGGGCAAAGTCTAGTCAAGATATCAGAGCACTTCCTGGTAACTAGAGGAATTGAATTAGCATTTGAGAAAGATGCTTAGAGATGAACCCTTTAACCGTAAAAAACAAAACAAAACAAAACCAAAAAACCCAAAAGGTTCCTTCAATGACATAGCCCCTCTCAAGGTGTACTTTTACTTTGAAGGTGTTTTAGACTTTCTTTATTGGAATGCCTTCTCCCCTGCCTTCTCCCCTGCCTTCCCCCAAACTCCTTCTTAGATATCCTTCCATCTCTTCCATACTTTTTCCTTGCCCCATTATATGTAAGTGGAGGGACAACCTTTGATTGGATGTTTCTGTGTTTACTCTCCAATAGATAGTGCTATTTAAGTAAAGGGTAAATGTCCAGGGAGGTCTGGTCCTCAATCCCCAACTTCTCTAAAAAGGCTAACTGAAGGTCACAGCATTATAATATCAATAAATGTGCTTTTAATGTGCATATCCTTTGATCTCATACTACCACTACTGTATCCTGAAGAGATCATGAAAAAGGGTTAAAATCCCACATGTACCAAAATATTTATAGTAGTTCCTTTTGTACTGGCAAAGAATTGGAAATTGAGGGGGTGCCCATCCATTGGGAATGGCTAAACAATTTTTGTTTGTGTGTGTGTGTGTGTGTGATGGAACACTATTGTGCTACAAGAAAACATGAGGGATGGGATTTCACAAAAGCCTAGAAAGACTTGCATAAATTCTTGCTAAGTGAAATGAGCAGAATCAGAAGAACATTATACATATTAACAATAACATGGGGTGATGATCAACCGTGATGGACTTGTTCATTTCAGCAGTACAATAATCAAAGACAATTTTAAGGAACTTGTGATGGAAAATAACATCTGTATCCAGAGAAGGAAATATGGAATTTAAATGAGGACCAAAGTTTTTAAATGAAGACCAAATACATTTTTAAAAGTCTTATGTATTATATCATTTTATTACCTCTAATATTTTCTTTCTTCCTTTTGAATATAATCCTTTTCTCACAACACATTCAATATCAATTTATGTTTAGTATGTTTACAAATGTAAAGCTTCTATCAGGTTACTTTCTCTTGGGGAAGGGGGGAAGGAAGAGAGGAAGGGAGAAAAATTGTAAAATTCAAAATCTTGCAAAAAAATGATTGGAAAAAACATTTTATTAGGTGGAAAAACAAATAATATATTTATTTTAAAAATAAATATATAAATGTGCTTTTAACTTAATTTGGTTTTTTGTCTTCCTTAAGGAAACCTCTTTACTTTTGAGAAGTTTCCTTAATCGTTTCCTCAATTTTAAAACTAAATCAATATGCAACTCACAAAACTCCTTGTTTGGTTTAGTGTCTACCATTTCTATTTGAATTTGACACTATTATTCTTGTTTCTTTTTTTACAATGATAGCAAAGCCCTAGCTAGGAAAATGTATGTTAATTTGAATCTTTTTGATTATCAAAAATGAATTAGTACATCTAGGGGAAAAGGCAAATTTGCATTCCTATAATTGGGGAATATATGTATACCATAGAGCTTCTAGGTCAACCTGTTTTCAGTACAAAGAAGGGCAAAGAGAAAAACTTCTCTAGATTTCAATTGCAGGCTATGGGAGATCAGGATAAATTTGATATTGGAAGGAAATGAATGGAGATTATGAAGGGACATTTACTTCATAGCAGGGAAATGACATTCAGCAAGGATGGTCAGTGAGAAAATCCCATAGCTCAGTATGACTCCATTGTTCCTACATTGTTCCTCTTACTCCATTGGTTAAATATCAGATCCCAGTTAGACCCCAGTGTTGTTGGTGTTAAGGCAGCTAGAAAGTCACTTCAACAACCTGAGCCCCTGAGCCAATTAAATCTCAGAGATCTTTCAATTCCTTTAAAAAAAAACTAGCCTAACCTGGGTAATATTAGGGTATTAATCTCATTATACTTTATTTGTAAAAATGACAAGGTTAAAATGTTGCTTCTGGGATTTTGGGGGTCACCAGATAAGCAAAGGAATAGGAATTTTGGGGCCGCTGAAAAGCAAATGAATTAGCAAGCTGTCTGGGATGTCAAATTATACAGGTTAAAACTCCTAGAAAAGTAATAACCACTTTAAGAATAGGCTGTGTGAAGTTTTAGTGAAAGTGAAGGGGGGGGCGGCGGCCAGGTGGTGCAGTAGATAGAGCACCAGCCTTGGAGTCAGGAGTACCTGAGTTCAAATCCAACCTCAGACACTTAATAATTACATAGCTGTAGCTGTTTGGCCTTGGGCAAGCCACTTAACCCCCATTCCCTTGCAAAAAAACAAAGAAAGTGAGAGAGAGAGAGAGAGAGAGAGAGAGAGAGAGAGAGAGAGAGAGAGAGAGAGAGAGAGAAAGGCAGGCAGCCATGAGGCTTGGCTTAGTCTGGCCAGCAGGAGACCTATGGTGCTCCTCATGTCCTAAGAAAGAGCAGGAGGAAAATCCATGCTCCTAGAGTCAAAGAAGAAGGAAAGAAAAGAAAGAAGTGGAGGCACTTCCTGTAAAATACTCTTCCCTGGTAGGATGGGCAAGGGGTGGCACTTGGGGAGTGTTCTTATACCTTGGGCCAGGTATCTTCCAATGGCAGGCTATGTACAGGTCCCTTCCTGTCCCAGGGTATGCAACTTCTAAGTTCAACATGTCATTTCGGGTCACAGCTCACAGGATCCTTCCTGTCCCAAGGTTAAGTGTAGGGGAAAATGGGGGACAAGATGCAAAACAACAGGGTCAAGGGGAGACAGGATACAATCAACAGGATGTCAGTTTACATCTTAGGAGCAAACAGTATTCCACAATTAACAAGATTTTAACAGCCTTACAGCTACATTCATAGTTCTTTGCATCAAGAGTAGGTGACTTCTAAGGGCAACTTTAACTATTAAAAAAAATTTGTGATTTCACATCATTTCATATATTCATAGAGATATGCTGTAAATCCTCTCTAGGAATAAATTGATTAGGTAAAACCAGGTACTTTGGAGTTGGGGGCTTGGGGAAGAGTTCTTAAGTAACTAGAATCCTTTTGGAAAGGGATCCAAGATGAACACCTTTCTAAATTCTGCTCTATATAAAGAATATTCTAGTTGGTTCTTTTGTCGCTTTCAAGAAGAGAATGAGATGGTGCAATAGGAGAGTCACATAGTATTTTTTTTTAAAAAAGATTTTATTTATTTTGAGTTCTTGCTTCCCTCCCCCCCAACAGAAGGCTGGATCAAAGGGTATGCACATTTTTGTTGCCCTTTGGGCTTAATTCCAAATTTCTCTCTAAAAAGGTTTCACGAGTTCACAGTTCCACTAATAATATATTAGTGTCCCAGATTTCCCACATCCCTTCCAACATTGATCATTGTCCTTTCTGATCATATTGATCAATCTGAGAGGTGTGAGGTGGTATCTCAGAGATGCTTTAATTTGCATTTCTCTAATAAGTAATGATTTGGAGCAATTTTTCGTATGACTATGGATTGTTTTGATTTTCTCAGCTGTAAATTGCCTTTGCATATCCTTTGACCATTTGTCAATTGGGAAATGGCTTGTTTTTTTTTTAATTTGACTCAGTTCTCTGTATAATTTAGAAATGAGTCCTTTCAGGGGTGGCTAGGTGGTGCAGTAGGTAGAGCACCAGTCCTGGAGTCAAGAGTACCTGAGCTCAAATCCTTCCTCAGACATTTAATAATTACCTAGCTGTGTAGCCTTGGGCAAGCTACTTAAGTCCATTTGCCTTGCAAAAAAAACAAACCTAAAAAAATTGAAATGAGTCCTTTGTCAGAAATACTAGTTGCTAAAATTGTTTCCCAGTTTACTACATTTCTTTTTTTTAAATTTAATATTTATTCTCATTTTGTACAAATAATGTTTTTTATATTAATAAAATATCCTTAAGAGTAAACAAAATACCCCTCCCCCATAAATATAGACTTGCTTGAGCGATAAAGGGGAGAGAAAAAATTAAAATTAAAAAATAATAGTAATAATTGTAGGTATGGCCAGGTGGCGCAATGGATGGAGCACCAGCCCTGGAGCCACGAGCACCCGCGCCTGCATCTGGCCCCACACACCTGACAATCACCCAGCCGTGTGACATGCAAGCCACCCCAACACCACTGCCCTGCAAAAAACAAAAAAAGGGGAAAAAAAAGACCCAAAATAAAATAAAATAGTAATAATAGTAGGAGTGGCTGGTTAACAGAGCATTGGCCCTTGAGCCAGGAGCACCCAGGTCCAAACCCAATGATCACCCTGCTATGCGGCCCCAGGCAGGCCACTCAGCTCCATTTACCCTGCACCCTCCCCCAAATAATAAAAATAATAAAAAATGTGCTTCAGTCTTTGTTCCAACACCAACAACTCTGTCACGGGTGGATCACATTCTTTATGATAAGTCCATCACAAAAGTTACTTCCATATTTTTCCAATGTTGCCATTGCTGATCGCAACTCCCCCCTTTCTTATTTCTCCACTACAATGTACTATATTTTCTCTCTCCTTTCACTCTGACTCTGCTGTAGGGTAGCTGAGTGGCGCAGCAGACAGATCCCTGGTCCTGGGGCCAAGAGGCCCTGAGACCCCATACCACCCCTTAGGCCCAGCATCTACCTGGCCCTATGGTGCTGGACAGGCCATCCAATCCCAGCCCCTTGCAAGAAGTAAAAAAAGAAAATGTGTTGTATCTGACCACTCTCCCCCCATGGTCCATCCTCTCCTCCATCACTCACATCCCCACCCCTTCCCCCTGTCCCCCCCCCTCCTTCTTACTCCAGATGCCTATACCCCATTGAGTATATATGCTGTTTCCTCTCCTAGCCACCTCCGATGAGAGTGAAGTTTCCCTCATTCCCCCTTGCCTTCCCCCCTTCCATATCATTGCAATAGCTCATTGTAATAAAGAAAAATCTTATTATATGAAATATCTTGGCCTATTTCCCCTCTCCTTTTTCTTTCTCCCATTACATTTCCCTTTTTTTCTATTGACTCCATTTTTACACCATATTTTATCTTCGAATTCAGCTTTCTCCTGTGCTTCAACTATAAAAGCTCCCTCTACCTGCTCTATTAACTGAGAAGGTTCATATGAGTATTTTCAATGTCATTTTTCTGTACAGGAATACATGCAGTTCATCATCATTAAGTCCCTCATATTTTCCCCTTCTCCTCCACTCTCCATGCTTCACCCGAGTCCTGTATCTGAAGATCAAACCTTCTGTTCACCTCTGGCCATTCCAAAAGGAACCTTTGAAATTCCCCTGGTTCATTGAAAATCCATCTTTTCCCCTGGAAGAGGACATTCAGCCTTGCTGGGTAGTTCATTCTTGGTTGCATTCTAAGCTCTTTTGCCTTCTGGTATATTATATTCCAAGTCCTAAGAGCTTCCAGTGTAGTTGCTGCTAAATCCTTTGTGATCCTGACTGCAGCTCCACGATATTTGAATTGTGTCCTTCTGGCTGCTTGTAATATTTTCTCTTTGACTTGGGAGTTCTGGAACTTGGCTATAACATTCCTAGGGGTTGGTTTTTTGGGATCTCTTTCTTGGGGGGGATCAGTGGATTCTCTCCATTTCTATTTTGCCCTCTGCTTCTAGAATATCAGGGCAATTTTCCTGTAGTAATTCTTTGAAAATGATGTCAAGGCTCTTTTCCTGATCATGACTTTCAGGTATTCCAATAATTTTTAAATTATCTTTCCTAAGTCTGTTTTCCATATCAGTTGTCTTTTCAATGAGATATTTCACATTTTCTTCTAATTTTTCTTTTTTTTTGGTTTTGAAGTATTGATTCATGAATTCTATTCTTTGTCTGAAGGATTTGTTCTCCTCAGAGAGTTTTCTTATCTCTTTTTCCATCTGACCAGTTTTGCTTTTTAAAGCATTCTTCTCCTCCATAACTTTTTGAACTGTTTTATCCATTTGACCTAAGCTGTTTTTTAGCATACTATTTTCTTCAGCAATTTTTTTGGATTTCCTTGACTAGGCTGCTGACTTCATTTTCATGTTTTTCCTGCATTTCTCTCATTTCTTTTCCCAGTTTTTTTTCTAACTCCTTCATTTGATTTTCAAAGTCTTATTTGAGCTCTGTCATAGCCTGAGCCTAATTTTCTGTTTTTCTTTGGAGTCTTTAGATGCTGGAGCTTGTGCTTCCTCATCTTCAGACTGAGTATTTTTATCCTTCTTGGGCTCATATGCAAACTATTTCTCAATGGTGTTTCTCTTGTTTCTCTGCTTGCTCATTTTCCCAGCCTTAGCCTGTTTTTGGGGTGCTTCCTGAGCTTTTGGGACACTCCCACAAGGGTCTCAGTATGTGAGGCTCTGGTCTGTGAATGACCATATGCGCCCCCGTCTGTCACGGGGCTGAAGTGGAGGTGGCCCCTGCTGTTCTATTGGGGGGGGGGCTACACTGTGATCAGGATCTGAATGTGGTCAGAGCCCCAGAGTCCTGTTCCAGGGGCAGATGACAGAGCTCTACAGTCTCTCTCTCTGCACTTCCTTCCATCAGCTCAATGGGCTTATGCCCTGGGGGCTCCTGCTTACCAGCTCTGCCTGCTTCTGTTTCTGGATCTGGGCTGTGCTGGCCACACTGATGGCTGTGCGCCCTGAGGGCTGGGCTCCATGTGCTCGCTCTGGCAGAGGTCCCCCTCTGCTGTGAGCCTTGGGCTCCCAGTGCCCTGGGGTTGCCTCCGGGAGGCTGAAGTTCTTTGGCTCTGGCAGGCCGCCCCTCCAACCCCAGGGAGCAGAGCCTTTCTGCTCTTTTCCAGGTTACCTTGAGTAGGAGAACTGCCTCACTGGGTCTCTCTGTGGGTTCTGTCTATGGAAAATTTAGTTAGAGTCCTTAGTTTCAAAGATTTATGAGAGAGTGCCTAAGACAGGATCCTTTCTCGTGACCATCTTGGCTGCGCCCTTTACTACATTTCTTTTGATCTTGGTTACAGTAGTTTTGTCTGTGGACAAACTTTTTAATTTAATGTAATCAAAACTATCTAGTTTGTTCTTAATGATATTCTCCATCTCTTCCAGCACATAGAATTTCTAAAAATATTAGAGTGACATTTTAACAGACTTCAAAAATATACTGAAAATCTAATTCCCAAGAATAACAAAAGGAATTTTTAAATCAATTAATTCTCGTATTCATTCCTAAATTTGAAGAAGTTTCTCCATTTTTCCAGTGGCTACAAAAAATAAATAAGAGGACTGATATCTATCTCTTTCTTTTTTTTTAGGTTTTTTTTTTTTTTTTGCAAGGCATTGGGTTAAATGGCTTGCCCAAGGCCACACAGCTAGGTAATTATTAAGTGTCTGAGGCTGGATTTGAACTCAGGTACTTCTAGGCTGGTACTCTATCCACTGCACCACCTAGCCACCTCAGAATACATGGTTTTCTAGTATAATTCCTCATCATAAATTCTTTTTTTTTTTTTTTTTTTTTGGTTTTTGAAAAGCAGTGGGATCAAGTAACTTGCTGAAGGTCACACAGCTAGGTAATTTTTAAGTATCTGATGCTGAATTTGAGCTAAGGCCTTCTTGACTCCAGGGCTGAGCCTCTTAAGCAGCCCCAATTTGTATAAATTCTTACCCACCAGTCTTTGCTCATGTTGAACCTGCTACCAAGAATGTCATCATCTATCTTCTCTACTTCTTTCCATTTTTACCCACCCTTCAAGGTCCAATTCAATTCTTTCATGTCAAAATCTTCTTGACTTTCCAGCTCACAGTTATCTCATTCTTCATATGGGCCATTCATAGACCTCCTAGAAGACAACTAGGGAATGAATAGATAGAAATGAACTTGGAGTCAGAACAAAATTCAAACCTTAACTCAGACTCAATTAATTGTGTGATCCTAAAAAATATCTTAAAATATATTAACCTCAGTTTCTTCATCTATAAAAGGAGTATAATAGGCCCCTCCCAGAACTTTGCTTCAAAAATCAAATGAAATAATAAATATAAAGTATTTTGTAAACCTTAAGGTGAAGAATAAATTTTATTATAAGGAAAGTAATACTTCATTTTATTGCTTGTTTTTTAAAATTTTATTTATTTACAGCAACAGGGTTAAGTAACTTGGCCAAGGTCACACAAGTAGGCAATTATTAAGCGTCTGAGGTAAAATTTGAATTTAGGTCCTCCTGACTCCAGGGTTGATACCCTATCCACCCTGCTACATAGCTGCCCCTTGTTGCTAGTTTTTAATACTGTCTATCTAGCTTTCCTTACTAGATTAAGAACCCCCAAAGATATGAACTATGTTTTATACTTCTGTCTATTCAGCCCCTAACAAAGCCCTAATTCCCTCAATAAATACATTTTAGAGTAAACCAAATAAAGGGAAGAGAGCTAAGTATATTTTTATACTGTAATTTTATGTAAGGCATAGATTCTAAAGAGGATTCATCTAGATCAAAATATTTATATCAGTATTTTTGTGTTATCTAAGAACTGGAAATGGTGGGTGCCTTCCATTGGGCAAGATATTTATGGCTGAAAAACAAATGTAAAATAATATTAATGTAGCAAGAGATGACAAATATGAGGGATTAAAAGAAACAAAGTCCCAAATCAGATGGAAATAAGCAAAACAAGACAATTTTTGCAACCATTATAATAATGTCAATAAAAAGAGAATTAAAAGAAATGAAACCTTGAATAACTGAAAAACCAATAATGGTTTAGAAAACATATAATGAAACCTACCATTTTATTCTAATCAGAAAATGTGAGACTGTAAATAAAAAACAAACAGTTGCAAACTGTCAGTGATAGTCATTGTATTAGTTATTGTTTGCTTGGCTGTTTTTCTTTTTTTTATAATAGTGTATTTAACTTGTGGAGCAGAATATAGGAAAGCTTCTAGAAATCATTGTTACAAAAATAAAAACAAATAAATAAATAAAACTTATCATTAAAAAATTTAAGGTAGAATAATTTGCCAGACTTAAGAATGAAAAAGGACTTAATATTGGTTCTTATGGTGACTAGTCTGACATATTAATAAAAGGAGAACCAGTTGACCTGGAATAGTAATACAGACATCTAATTTTAGTGTCCTTGTCTCTCTCTGGTGAGAGAAAGTCCTGAAATTGTAATTTGTGGAGGGCAGAGAATTTGTTATTTAATCTTGTTTGGCAGAAACAAACCTTTTAATTTCAAAATTAAGAACCTGAACCTTATCAAAATGTCCTTGCAAGTTAGTTGTAGTTGACCTTCAACTAAAAGGAATGCATTTGTCAAGGCAAAGCTAGAGTTCTCTTTATCTTCAGAGTCCTCAACTGTGTTTTTAAGGACTGCAGCACCTCCCACTCTCACCACCTGGAAAACCAAAGCAAAGTAAACCTCAATCAAAGCACACTGTGAGTCTCTTCCATTTAACAGGAAGAAGACAGAATAATTAATAAAAATAAGAATAGTTTTGCAAAGAGCTTTACTTTTACTTTTATCCAGAGTAAAAACTATGAAATCTGAATGTAGATCAAAACACACTATGTTCATTTTTTAAAACTTCTTTTTTCTTTCTCACATTTCCCCCCTTTAGTCCTTATTCTTCTTTCATAACATGAAAAAATGTCAAACTTGATTGTATATGTATAAGCTATATCTGATTACTTGCTCTCATTGGAAGGGGAGAGGTAGAAAAATGTGGAACTTAAAGGTTACAAAAAGGTAGATGTTTAAAACTATCTTTGAATGTAATTGGAGAAATATATATTATATGAGTTTGTTATATTCAGTCAATCAGAAATCTTTTATTAAATGTCTGCTGTTTTACTATATTAGGGGCTGGGGGGATTCAAGTGCAAAAGAGTCTCTGCCCTCAAGTAGCTTACATTTTACTGGGGCAATGCTACAGATAAGTAAATTGAGGTGATATATCTTTATCCATATCATTATACCCCTCCCCCATCACACAAAATAAAATCAGTGATTTAGGAGGAGGCATTAACCCCTAGGGAATCAGGAAAAGTCTCTTGAAAGAGGTGGCACTTGGAGTTTCATAGGATTCTAAGGGTTCCAGAAAGGGGCAGTGAGCAGGCAGAGCATTCTAGGCATAGGGGAAACCTGAATAAAGGTGTAGAAGTGGAAAATTGAATGTACTATAAGAATAACAGTAAGTAGATCCCTTTACCTGGAATGCAGTTTGTATAAGGGGGGGGGGGGGATGAGCAATCAGACTAGAAAGATTGATCAGATCCAAGTTTTGAAGGGCTTAAGTGCTAGTCAGTGTCATTTGAATTTTATTGTTGAGGCAATGGGGATCCACTAAAAGTTCTTGAACCACTTTCCTTGGTCAGAGCTGTATTTTAGTACGACAATTTGGCAAAGGTATAGAGATGGATTATAGAAACTATAGAAAAGATGCAAGGAAAACAATTAGGAGGTTATTGCAGTATTCCTAAGGGAATAGACCTAGGATGGTTTTTGATACAAATGAAAAGATTACTGTAAGAGGTCTTTTTAAAAAAAATTAATAATATTTACTTTTTTCCTAATTATATGTAAACATTCATTTTTGTAAGACTTTAAGCTTCAAATTTTTCTCTACCTCTTCCTCCTCCCCAAGATAGCAAGCAATCAGATAAAGATTATACAAGCAAATTCTGTTAAACATAATTTCATAGTAGTCATATTGTGAAAGGAGAATTAGAAAAAAAACCAGGAGAAAGAAAAAACAAAAAGAAAATTAAAAAAGCAAAAATGGCATGTTTTGATCTGCATTCAGATTCCATAGTTCTTTGGATATGGATAGCATTTTTCATCACAAATCTTTTAGAATTGTCTTTGATCATTGTATTGCTGAGAAAAGCTAAATCTATCTTAATTGTTCACACAATATTGCTTTTACTGTGTGCAATGTTCTCTTGGTTCTGCTCATTTTGGATGTAAGAGATCCTAAAGAGATAGAATTGACCTATGCTCTCATAATCTTAAAAATACACATACTGCATGCTCAGGTTAAGGAGGATGTGTGGTTTGGATCAGATTCAGTCCTGGGGAGACTGACTTCTAATGAGAGCAGGTGAGGCCCTCATTCTCATATTCTTCAGTTCATTAACCAACTCCACCCCCACACCTGGGAATATTCTTACTTATAGCTAAGGTTATACTTAAGGCTTTTACTTAAGGCCTTTGTGAAGAGTTTTCCTAAAAAGAAGGGGAAAAAAAGGTTTGTTTTTTTTTAAATCTAACAATATGAATCAGGTGTGGGATAGGTAATTTGTTCCTACATGAAAAAGTAATGCTAAACTGATTACTTATAAGCACACATTTGATAAAAACCAAATTTAAAGTAGGATTCAGTCACTTGAGTACTCTTAGAATCTTCTGGGAGGTTGGTACTTAAACCTTATCAGAATATAAAGCAGTTTGCAAGATTGCATTCTTGGAATTCTTACACTGCATTTTTTTTTACATTTTCATCTTACCTCTGCACTATCCAAATAACTGCTGGTTCATATCTATTGTTGAAATAGCCAGAACTGGGACAATTTTCCTGTCTTGGCCACCCTCTCTAAGAGGACTGTAGTCCTTCCCATTGAAATCTCTAAATTTCTTGATCTCCCTAGCTCTACAAATCACAAGATTTTCTTCAAGCCTAGAAATATGCATGTCAGGATAGGTATTAGTTTTCCTAAGAAAAAAATAAAAAACCCACAGAAAGTTTAGCCCAAAACTATAGTTGTCATGATGCTTGGGTGGAGAAAGGTCATTTCTTCAACCCACACAGCCCTTATTAGAAGTCTCAGGGTTATATGATGGGACCTGAGTAGTCTAAGGAAGAAAGACTGACCTCATGAGGTCATCACATGACCAAAAGTAGTAAAGACAACTCAGAATTCTCTACTCCTATAGGTCAACTTATTTCAATTTTTTTTCCTACCCAGGCTCCTTTTCTCTATTAGCTTGGACCTTTTAAATACCAAAGAGTCAATAACCTCTGATAAGCTTTACAAAAAGATCATTTGTATTTATTCAAAATTCTTTAGAGCAGGGGAACACAGAAGATATTTGCAATGACAAAATTTGAGGCTTCCTGGTATTCCAGGTTAGGGAATATAAATAAATGTGCTATGCTATGTGCTACTTAAATATTTGTTGTCTCTGGCAAATTGGCTGGTGTGTGTTTGGCCAGATTTGTTTATACTCCCCAACCCTGGAATACCTGGAAGGCTCAACCACTGTCATTTCTGATGCCTTCTTTATTGCTCTGCTTGATCTAAAGAATCTTTTTTGTTTGTTTGTTTTTTAGGTTTTTGCAAGGCAAACGGGGTTAAGTGGCTTGCCCAAGGCCACACAGCTAGGTAATTATTAAGTGTCATGAGACCTGATTTGAACCCAGGTACTCCTGATTCCAAGGCAGGTGCTTTATCCACTAGGCCACCTAGCCACCCCCCCATCTAAAGAATCTTGAACAATACATGTGATACCCTCAGTTCCCTCAACTGTAAAATAGAGATAATAGTTCCTGACTTTTGGAGTTTCTCTCTCTCTCTCTGTCTCTTTCTCTTACTCAATATTTATTCCATAGTCTTGGACATTTCACGAGCAGATTGCTCCTAAAAGTTGTTTCAACCATACAGAGCTGAGATGAAACTGTAAAATCCTAATTAGTAATAATCAATTACCTAATTAGGTAATAAATATTTGACAGAGCTAGAATTTGAACCCAGATGCTTTATCTCCATACTTACTTTTTGTTCCACTGGACCAAAGTGCAATGGACATGAATGTGAACTCCTAAATCTTTCTCCAGTAATTATAAAATTATTATAAGTATATCACAAAGAAATCACTCTTAAAATGTTTAGTTCCACTTGGAAACTCAGAGATCATCTAGTCATCAGGAAAGATTGCCTTTTTATTCTTTCTTTAACTAATGCCAATTTATCATATATCCCTTCATGGCACATTTGGATAGAAATAGCTCCAGTTATTGTTGCATGCACTTCAGAATTTCATTACTACAGATAAAAATTATATACATATGGGAATGAAGCAGGAGTAAAAAGAGTAAGGGTCATGTGGGTTCGAGGTTCTACTTTTAATAACTGTATGATGTTGGTAAAATTAGTGTCTGGGTGTCTTAACTCCTAATATGTCAAAGAAGGACATTCTACTGGACAACTTGACAGTCTGGAATTCTGTGTACTGTACTTTTAAATCCAGTCCTGGAGTGCAATTTTAAATGGATTATGCATTTAGATGCTAAAATACTAGATTTAGAAGGGTGATTACAACTCATCTGGTTCAAATTTTAGACTTTTTAATGAGTTCTTTGTATTTTGGATCTCATGACATTTTTAAAAAATCCCTATTTTCATGGGCAAGTCTCATCACACACAATACAAATGACCAAAGGGAATATTAGTAAAACTTCAAGACAGTTATCTTAAATCCTCTGTACATTTGTTATATTGTTTCTTGATTCAATTAATTTCAACAAGGATTTATTAAGTACCTGTGATAAGTCAGACAGTGTGTTAAATACAGAATATAGAGATAAGTGAAAGACAGTCTCTGCCCTTGAGAAGCTCCCAGTCTAATAGACTTTAGAAAGGGGATGGCACCTACAAACTGAGACCTTAACAACACTGGGGTTTCAAAGTACTGGAGGAGACTTTTTCAGACACCTGATGTTCTTTTTATTTTTCTTCTTTAAGGCCATCAGAGTTAAGTGATTTACCCAGGGTCACACAGTTAGTAGCTGAGGTCCACATTTGAACTCACAAACTGAATCTTTCCTGATTCTAAGTCCAGTGCTCTATCCACTACACCACCCATCTGCCCCCCCAATAGATGATAATCAAAGACATATAGAAGAGAGAGGGAATTCTATGCATATACAACAGCAAGTAGAATGATATGACTGAAACATGAGGGGAAATAAGGTAAAATAGGGGATGTGGGCTACATGATATTGTCGTTCTTAAGTGACCAATATTAAATATCTTAGAGGTATTGGGCATCTTTTGTTCTGTAACAAAATGAGAAGAATGGCTGTTTTGGCAACTGTATATAAAGTGAATTTAGGAAGGAAATAGGAAATTGGAAGATTAATTAGAAAGTTGTTGCAATAGTCAAGGCAAGAATTGATAAAGACTTGAGTTATACAGCAATGGTTAAGTGAATGGAGAGGTGAGATCCTTCTCCTTAGAGACCAGAGCTGCTTAAAGAGTCAGTTTGCTACAATGGATAAAAGACTGGCCTTGAAATTAAAAGATCTGAATTAAAATATTGGTTCTTCCACTTATTAGCTGTATGACTTTGAGAAGTCATTCCAGCTCATTCCAGTTCTAAATCAACAATCTTTTGATTCTTTGTTAGAGAGAGGATGGTTGTTCAAATATAATTTGGACCAGATGGCTTAAATTTTTATGATTTTGTGTGGTCAATGTGCTTTATATGCTGCCTCATTAAGTTTTCTGCTTCTTTTAAGAAGTCTTAAATAACTTTATCAACTAAATGAATTTTTAGTTGATGTTTTATTTTTGGTATTGAACTTTAAAATCCTTGATTATTTTCTTTTTCTCTTGTTTGTACTTTTTTTTAATGAGCAAATAAGCAATAAAGTGAGACCTAATCAAAATATATCAAAGAAATAGATTTGAGTACATATGATATTTTCCAATACCCATAATGATCATACCAAACATTCTTTTCTAAAAATCTCCTTATGCTACTGACCCCCCACATCCTTTTAACATCGGGCTTCATCTTCTACTTTACAGAGGACATAGTCTATCCATCATGAAATCCCTCTTCTCCCCAAGCTACATCTTAAAACCCATCACTTCTCATTCTCTACTTTTTTTTAAGATATGACTTTTCTCCTTGTAAAGATTATCTCCCCGACTTTTCCCTTGATCTCATCCCTTTTAACTAGAAGCTTCCTTTCATTTCTTCTATCTCTCTTTATTCACTGACTACTCCCTTTTGATCTCTAAAGACTTCTAGGTGTCTCTTCCTTATTCTCATTCTCTTCTCAACTTATAGCCAGTGTCTCTTTTCCCTCTGGTGGTTAAGTTCCTAGAAAAAATCCTCCATAGTCATGTCTTTCACATCTTCCATTTCTTTTTGTTTCCATAAAACGTATCATGCTGCTTAGGTAATACTTTATTTTTTAAATTTATTTTTTATTTAAGGTAATGGGGTTAAGTGACTTGCCCAAGGTCATACAACTAGTATCTGAATCTGTATTTGAACTCAGGTCCAGTGTTCTATCCACTGCACCCCCTAGCTGCTCCTTTGGTAATAATTTAATCAGAACTTTGTCATTCTCATTCACTCACTTCTCATTCCTTTTCACTTTGCCTTCAGACCCATCATTCCATCAAAACTGCTTTTCTCCAAGATTACCAGTGATCTTCCAAGAGATAAACATTATCCTTTTCTCAGTTCTTAGTCTTATCTTCTAGGACTTTTAACATTGTTGAACACTCTTTTCCCCCCAGATATGTTCTCCTCCCTGGATTTTTGTGAAATTGATTTTTTAAAAACAATTATGAACTTGACAAACAACAAAATGTAATATTCACATTTGCAAAGAAGACCCATGAATCTGTTGTGTATACTTTTAAAGTATATATATTCCTATCATCTGCAAGAAGCTTTCCCTGTTCCTCTTTAATGTATTTGTCACTTCTCTTTCAGATTACTTCCAATTTACTCTGTTTATATCTTCTTTGTACATTATTGTTTGCAAGTTGTCCCCCCCAATTAAGACTGCGAGGTAATTAAAAACAAAGACTATGCTTTGCCTCTCTTTGTACCTAACTTCCTCCCAGTGTCTGACACACAACAGGCATTTAGTAAATACTTGCTAACTATATTACATTTTACCTGGTAGCAACAACTCTTCCCGGCTTGTCTGTTTCCTTCCAAACTTATTTTGGCCCTTTCCCATGGATATTAAATGTTTTATTAATACCCATTTCTTTCTTTTCTTCTTTTCTCTCTCTCTCTCTCTCTTTTTTTTTTAGTTTTTGCTAGGCAATGGGGTTAAGTGGCTTGCCCAAGGCCACACAGCTAGGTAATTATTAAGTGTCTGAGGCGGGATTTGAACTCAGGTACTCCTGACTCCAGGGCCGGTGCTCTGTCCACTGCACCACCTAGCCGCCCCCCTTTTCTTCTTTTCTCAAGCAACATTATTAAACCCCTCCTCACCAAAAATTACAATAAAAACCCACTCTTGTAATAAATAAATAGAGTTAACATTCAGTTTATTTTTGTCTGTAAAAATCTATCTTATTCTGTTCCTCTAGGGCATCACTTTTTAGACAAAACAATGGGAAAAACTGCGTTATCTTTAACCTTCTGCATTCATGATAGGTCATTGTAATTAATTCATTCAATGTTGTTTCCCTTGACAAGGCTTTAGCTATTGTACAAAGTGTCCTCTTCATTTTATACCATGAAAACAATATTAGAAAGAAAAAACAATTCTGAAAAGCAGAGTTCTCACCAGTGAAATGACAAGCCATGATTTCAAAAGACCAAAGATAAAACATGCTACCAGCCTTCTGCCAAAAAAGGTGATGGGTTTAAAATAAACACATATTTGGTGAAATGGTTAGTCTGGGAAGTTGTTTTGTTTAACCATGCATATTTGTTACAAGGGTTTTCTTTTTCTTTTTTGATAAGTCAATATGGTAGGGAAAAAAGTAAATGCTTGTTAATAAAAAATAAAGAAAAAATAAAGGAGAAAGTAAAAATAATGTTTTCTTGATTCTGCTCATTTCATCTTTTCCCATGATCCAGATTTCTCTATATTAATCTTTATCAATTTTTATAGTATAATAATTTTCTATTACATTTGAAAAAGCATAATTGATTTGACCATTTTCCAATTAAGGATACCTACTTTATTTCTAGAGCACTCTACAAATATTTTTGTGTATGTGGGTCCATTTTCTCCTTTGATATTATTAAAAAAATGGTGTATACATACATACATATATATATGTATAGAGCTTAAAGATTTATAAAGTTAAAATTTTATCTTTTTTCATCCTTACAACACTCCTGGGAGGTAGATATTATTAAGTTTTCAATTAATAAAAATTTTTTTGCATCTATTTCCTCAACTTCTCTATTCCAAATGAAAACCAACACTGGTGTAACTAACAATTGTCAATAGTCAAGAAAAGTGAACTTCTTTTTGATCATATCCCAAAAAAAATCTGTCTTGTTCTGTATTTTCTGGAAGGAGATAGTTAAATTTTTTTTGCCAACAGTACTGTTTTAACTCTGATCATATCCTTCATTGCTCATTGCTTGGTGTTGGTTTTTGTCTCAAAACTCTTCTCTTCCTGTGGGTCTGGAGTTGGGCAAACATTGACAGCAAATTTTTTTTTAATTTTTCTATTTATTTAAGGCAATGGGATTAAGTGACTTGGCCCAAGGTCACACAGGCAATTATTAAGTGCATTTGAACTCAGATCTTCCTGACTCTAGGGCTGGTGCTCTATCTACTGCACCACTTAGCTGCCCCTCAACAGTAAAATTTTAAAACTTAATAAGATGGTCACAGTCTTTTTTTAGAGAAATTTTTCCAATAACTAGACTGAAAAGATTTTTGGTTTTGAAGATAATATTATTTAATGTTATGTCAGAGGTCTCAGTTTTCTCATAATAATAATAACACATATTTGTAGAAAACTCTAAAATTTAAAGTTTTTCTCTCAATAATGTTGGAAGGTAGGCCATAGGAAAAAAGAAAGAAGTGGCTTGATAAGTGATACTGTAGATAAAGTGTTGGACCTAGAATCAGAAAGAAATAAGTTCAAATTTTACCTCATACACTTCTACCTGCTTCCATTTTTTCCTCTGTAAAGTAGAAATAATAGTAGCACCTACCTCTCAAAGTTTTTGGGAGGATAAAATTAGATAATATTTATAAAGTACTTAGCAAACTTTTAGGGACATTTAAATGCTAGTTACTATTATATGTAATTGGTCATTGTTTAGTTATTTTTCAGCCATGTCTGAGTCCTCATGACCCTTTTTGGAGTTTTCTTGGCAAAGATATTAGCATAGTTTGCCATTTCTTTTTCTGGCTCCTTTTAAAAAAATCTTTTTTATTTATTTTTGACTCCTCTAACAGATAAGGAACTGAAGCAAATTTAGACGAAATGACTTGTCTAGGATTATACAATTAATAAGGTCAGATTTGAACTCAGAAAGAAGAATTTTCCTGACTCCAGACCTGGTCATCTATGCACTGTGCCAGCTAGCAAACTAGTTGATTGCTTGCTTTTTTTAAAAAAGCATTGCACTCAAGTCAACAAATTTGTTTTAATGTTTTTTCCCCTCTCATTTTGTAACTTTTTGTTCTGATTCTTCTTTTACAATATGACTAATATGGAAATATGTTTAACAGTTATATATGTATAATCTTTATCATATTATACATATATAATCTATATTGCTATCAAGGTGATAGGGGAGGGAAGGAAGGGAGGGAGGAAAAAACATATAAAGAAGGAACCTCTCATGCATGTGTTAAAATCTTTTAAATTTCCTAATAAATTTCACTATGAAGAGAACCTTTTCAAACACCTAGTGATTATTAGAATTGAGTGAGGCATGGGAAGAAGTGTACCTGGGAAAGATATTCACTACTGTCATGAGGTTATCCTATGGAAAGGCCAAATGGAAAAAGAAATCTCTAGAAATTATGGAATTCTTAAAATGTTCTTGTTTACACTTGACTTTGGACTAATCATATCAGGAACCAGAAGGTAACAGTTTTGAAATTATTCAAGAGGTCAGCCTAACAATCCTTGTAATTAGGGGAGTAAACTATGGGGATGAGAAAAATATTTATTGTATAAACTACCAGAGGCAATTGAAAGGCCATTTTACTTACAATGTATGGGACAGTTACTATCCATGGGAAATGATCTGGGCCCAAAAATTGAACAGGAAGAAAAGAGTGAACTAGATTGCATTTGGGAAAATGTATAGTACTTTTAATACTCTCAATTCACAGAACAAAATCAATTTTTTTTAAAATACCACTATTATCCTGTTTCCAATATCTTGTAGTACAATTGTGAATCTTGGATCACCTCAATTGCCAAAATTGCACATTTGGCCTTCAATCAGTGCTTTTGGACATAAATTAAAATGGCAATGGAGGGGTAACCTAAGCTTAAGAAATAGAATGAGGAATTTCATAAAGGAAAAGTATGATTTGAAAAGAGTGGTGGATGAGTCATGTTGTGAGAACAGGAGGTAATAATAATAAAATAATAATAATAATAATAATAATAATAATAATAATAGTATTATGCTACATTGGTACCCACACCACGTAAAAAGACCTAAGGACCATCACATTGCATAGATCTTTCATGGAGGATGTATGGAAGAATATGGAGAAGAATTGAACAAGATGAGAAGACTTGGATCAAATTGTTGGTACCAGAACAAATTTTTACCAGAACCAGAAAGTTCTGGAATCAACAAAGTTTTATTGATGTAGGCAGAGACTCCCCAGAGGTACAAAGGGACAAAGATCATATAGATCTTAATTAGGTGAAAGGTATATTGAGGACTGGATACCTCTGGATTGGATAGGATTGGTTGCTAGGGATCAGGCACATGTAATAGGAAAGGCATTTTTGGTGGGTTAGCTGTTTATTGAAACCTTGCCCTAATAGTAGGACTGTTCTGTTTTAGTTGTTTCAGCAGAAAGAGAAAGGGGAGTTACAAACAGAGCAGGGGCTGCAATTCAGTCAGGGATATATGAAATAGAGTTACTTTAGACTACCTACAAAAATGTGGATGACTTGTAATGAAGGAAATCCCCACAACAATGAGACCACAGATGCTTTGAAGTACTGAATCATAATTAGAATCATATTCCATGAACATAGGGTTTAACCTCCTGAAATTTCTGATTTTATAGAGAGACTGGACAATATCTGGGGCTAGCTGGTTCAATAGGAGTACAATTTCTTTTGTGGAAGTACTGAATTCAAATTGAAAACTGCCAATTATAATGTCAACCCAGAGCTGGAAGAGAGCCTTGCCTAGAATAAAAATGTTTCAAGAATACTTCTTGATCTAGATTAGTCCAAGACCTCACACCCTATACCAAGAGAAGATCCAAATGGATACAGGATTTAGACATAAAAGAAATACTATAAGCAAACTAGAAGATCAAGGACTAGTTTACCTGTCAGATCTATGGAAAGGGAAGCAGTTTATGACTAAGGAAGAGATGGAGAACATAATTAAAAACAAACTAGATGATTTTGATTACATTAAATTAAAAAAATTTTGCACAGACAAAACCACTGTAACCAAGATCAAAAGAAATGTAGTAAACTGGGAAACAATCTTTACAACTAATGTTTCTGACAAAGGACTCATTTCTAAAATATACAGAGAACTGAGTCAAATTTAAAAAAAAATAAAGCTATTCCTCAATTGACAAATGGTCAAAGGATATGCAAAAGCAATTTACAACAGAGGAGATCAAAGCAATTCATAGTCATATGAAAAATTGCTCTAAATCATTACTTATTAGAGAAAGGCAAATTTAAGCTTCTCTGAGGTACCACCTCACACCTCTCCGACTAGCCAATATGACCAAAAAGGATAATGATCATTGTTGGAAGGGTTGTGGGAAATTTGGGACACTGATACATTGTTGGCAGAGCTGTGAACTCATCCAACCTTTCTGGAGATTGGTCCAGATTCATGATTTCTTTGGTGCAGAGAACTCCTGTTATGGAAATTCTATCCACCAATGGAGATTATCAACTTTATTATAATTTATAGTCTAAATTTTTTTCCAATTACTTGTAAAGACAATTATTTTTTTAGGTTTTTGCAAGGCAAATGGGGTTAAATGGCTTGCCCAAGGCCACACAGCAAGGTAATTATTAAGTGTCTGGGACCAGATTTGAACCCAGGTACTCCTGACTCCAGGGCCGGTGCTTTATCCACTGCGCCACCTAGCCACCCATAAAGACAATTTTTAACATTCTTTTTTTCCCCACAATATCCATTTTTCCAACTACATGTAACGGTAATTTTCAATAATCTTTTTAAAAACATTTTTCTCCCTTCCCTCCCCCTTCCTCTGACAGAAATCAATGAAATATGGGCTCAATATCTATAACCTTGCTAAACATAGATCCACATAAATCATTAGCATTCATTTTTTAATAAAATTTTGAGTTCCAAATTTTCTCCCTTCCCTCTTCCTTCCCTAGATTATATATGTACAATCATTTAAAACATATTTCAATATTAGTCATGTAACTTATAGTCTTAAAGGGTTACTTGGGGCACTCATTGAAAGGTGAAGCAATTTGCCCAGGATCATATGACTGGTATATTTTAGCTGCACAATTTGAACCCAGGTCTTCCTGACTCAAAGGCATTTTCTAAATGTTAATTGAATTGAATACTACCATATTATGTCTTCCTCAGAACTTAGCACAGGAATCTACACAGTAGGTGCTTAATGTTGAATGAGTGCTTTGTAGAACAAGGTCTGACCTCTTAGTAACTAAAATGATAGATGTGGACATGATCTAATGGAGAGAAGACTGAAGCTGAAATCAGGAGGCTTAGGATCCTGTGATTAATGCTATATTATGTACTGCCAACCCCATGAGAATGTTATGAGGAAAGTATTTTATAAACCTTAAAATATTATTTGTTAAATGTGAATTATAGGGGTGGCTAGGTGGCACAGTGGATAAAGCACTGGTCCTGGAGTCAGGAGTACCTGAGTTCAAATCCAGCCTCAGACAATATTGGTCAAGCCACTTAACCCCATTTGCCTTGCAAAAAAAAACCTAAAAAAATGTGAATTATTACTTCTAATTGAAATGTGAGTTATTACTCAAATGCTCCAACTAATATGTGCTCACTTAAGTTCAAGAGTTTCTTCAATGACCCCAATAGGGTCTCTCTCCCAATGCGTTGGAGGTTTTATTAGGCTATCTCCCAACTCCACAGGGATACTAGTGGAACAAATTGACTATCCACCTGTCATCCCTTGCTCTTGCCACATAACCATTCCCTATTTTAGTCTTGCTATATTGTTAGAATAGAGATTTATTATAACTAAGCTTATGTCTCAATTACTCGAAAACCAGAATCCCTCCATTGGAACCCACTAATCCTGATATTCTAAGACTATTTCATGGGACTTCTGGAAGAAAAGCAATCCAGATTGAGAGTTTGAATTTATTTGCCATCTTGCTTTCATAAGTAAGCACTTCCTCAGCTCTTAAACTTTATTGGTACAAGTGATCTGGGGATGAGAGAAAATGGAGGAGTAGATTTTGCGATGATTATACCAGTTTGGTGAGATGACTCCAATGGCCCCTTAGAGACAATATTCCTCTCCTGTGAGTCCAAGTCAAAGAAGGAAGCAATCATTCTGAGTTCTCTCCATGAGAGGAAGGAGTTTAGAATTTAATTCTTGGGTGGCTAGGTGGTGCAGTGGATAGACCACCGGGCCTGGAATCAGACACTTAATAATTACCTAGCTGTGTGGCCTTAGGCAAACCACTTAACCCCACTGCCTTGCAAAAAACCTAAAATAAATAAATAAATGAATAAATAAATGAATAGAATTTAATTCTCTGCTGTAACTGGCAATGCCCATACATTCATATATATATTCATGGACTGTTGCACTCTTCCTTTCACGTTTGTTTTTTTCCTTTCATTCCCATTTCTGCTTATTGTAATTGTAGATGTATAAGCTCTTGGGATCCTTTTTTTTCCTTTCCCCCCTTTTTTTTTAATTAAACATTTTCTTTGAGTTTTACAATTTTTCACCTCAATCTTACTTCCCTCCCCCACCCCTCCACAGAAAGCAATCTGTCAGTCTTTACTTTGTTTCCATGTTGTACCTTGATCCAAACTGGGTTTGATGAGAGAGAAATCATATCCTTAAGGAAGAAACAAGAAGTATAAGAGATAACAAGATCAGACAATAAGATATCTGTTTTTCCCCCCCTAAATTAAAGGGAATAGTCCTTGAACTTTGTTCAAACTCTACAGCTCTTTATCTGGATACAGATGGTATTCTCCATTGCAGACAGCCCTAAATTGTCCCTGATTGTTGCACTGATGGAATGAGCAAGTCCATCAAGGTTGATCATCATCCCCATGCTGCTGCACAGTATTTTTCTGGTTCTGCTCATCTCACTCAGCATCTGTTCATGCAAATTCCTCCAGGCTTCCCTGAATTCCCATTCCTCCTGGTTTCTAATAGAACAATAGTGTTCCATGACATACATATACCACAGTTTGCTAAGCCATTCCCCAAATGAAGGACATTTACTTGATTTCCAATTCTTTGCCACCACAAACAGGGCTGCTATAAATATTTTTGTACAAGTGATGTTTTCACCCTTTTTCATCAACTTTTTCAGCGTATAGACACAGCAATGGTATTGCTGGGTCAAAGGGTATGCTCATTTTGGTTGCCCTTTGGGCATAGTTCCAAATTTCTCTCCAGAAAGGTTGGATGAGTTCACAGTTCCACCAACAATGTAATAGTGTCCCAGATTTCCCACAACCCTTCCAACAATGATCATTATCCTTTCTGGTCATATTGGCCAGTCTGAGAGGTATGAGGTGGTACCTCATAGAAGCTTTAACTTGCATTTCTCTAATAATTAATGATTTACAACCATTTTTCATATGGCTATATATTGCTTTGATCTCCTCAGTTGTAAATTGCCTTTGCATATCCTTTGACCATTTGTCAACTGGGGAATGGCTTTTTTTTTTAAACATATGACTCAGTTCTCTGTGTATTTTAGAAATGAGTTGGGGCAGCTAGGTGGCGTAGTGGATAAAGCACCAGCCTTGGAGTCAGGAGTACCTGGGTTCAAATCTGGTCTCAGACACTTAATAATTACCTAGCTGTGTGGCCTTGGGCAAGCCACTCAACCCCATTTGCCTTGCAAAAAAAAAACCTAAAAAAAAGAAAGAAATGAGTCCTTTGTCAGACTCATTAGTTGTAAATATTGTTTCCCAATTTACTACATTTCTTTTGCTCTTGGTTACCATGGTTTTATCTGTGCAAAAGCTTTTTAATTTAATGTAATTGAAATCATCTAGTTTGCTTTTGGTGATGTTCTCCATCTCTTCCTTAGTCATAAACTGCTCCCCTTTCCAAAGATATGACAGGTAAGCTAGTCCTTGATCTTCTAATTTGCTTATAGTATTGTTTTTTATTTCTAAATCCTGTATCCATTTGGATCTTATCTTGGTATAGGGTGTGAGGTGTTGGTCTAATCTAAGTTTCTTCCATACTAACTTCCAGTTTTCCCAGGAATTTTTGTCAAAGAGAGAGAGTTTTTATCCCAATAGCTGGACTCTTTGGGTTTATCAGACAGCAGATTACATACTCATTTTCTGCTGTTGCACCTACTCTATTCCACTGGTCCACCAACTCTATTTCTTAGCCACTACCAAATAATTTCTTTTTTTTTTTTTTAGGTTTTTGCAAGGCAAATGGGGTTGAGTGGCTTGCCCAAGGCCACACAGCTAGGTAATTATTAAGTGTCTGAGACCGGATTTGAACCCAGGTACTCCTGACTCCAAGGCTGGTGCTTTATTCACTGTGCCACCTAGGCGCCCTTATAATGTTTGTCCTTCATTTTTTTTTTTAAAGATTTTTCAAGGCAATGGTTTTAAGTGGCTTGACCAAGGCCACAAGGCTAGGTAATTATTAAGTGTCTGAGGTTGGATTTGAACCCTGGTACTCCTGATTCCAAGGCTGGTGCTCTATTCACTGTGCCACCTAGCCGCCCCCAATACCAAATAATTTTTCTGACTGATGCTTTATAATATAATTTGAGATCAGGTAGGGCTAAGCTCCCTTCTTTTGTACTTTTTTTCATTAAATTCCTGGAAATTCTTGACTTTTTATTTCTCCATATGAATTTACTTACAACTTTTTCTAACTCATTAAAGTAATTTTTTGGAATTTTAATTGGTAGGCCACTAAACAGGTAGTTTAGTTTTGGTAGAATTGTCATTTTTATTATATTAGCTCTACCTATCCATGAACAGTTGATATTTTCCCAGTTATTTAAATCTGATTTAATTTGTGTGAGAAATGTTTTATAATTGTTTTCAAAAAGTTTCTGAGTCTGTCTTGGCAAATAGACTCCCAGGTATTTTATATTGTCTGAGGTTACTTTGAATCGGATTTTTCTTTCTAGCTCTTCCTGCTGTATCATGCTAGACATATATAGAAAAATTGAGGACTTATGAGAGTTTATTTTATATCCTGCAACTTTGCTAAAACTGCTAATTGTTTTCAGTAGTTTTTTTGGATGATTTCTTGGGATTCTCTAGGTAGACCATCATGTCATCTGCAAGGAGTGAGAGTTTTTTGTCTTCCTTCCCAATTCTAATTCCTTCAATTTCTTTTTCTTCTCTATTGCTGAAGCTGATCCTTTATTTTGAAAGATTTTATTTATTTTGAGTTTTACAATTTCTCTTTTACATTGTTTCCATGGTATACATTTAAGTTGAATGTGATGAGAGAGAAGTCATACCCTTAAGGAAGAAAAATAAAGTATAAGAGATATCAAAATTGCATAATAAGATAAAAGTTTTTTTCCTAAGTTAAAGGTCTTTGGTCTTCATTTAAACTCCACAAATCTTTCTCTGGATACAAATGGTATTTTCCATTGCAGATAGTCCCAAATTGTCCCTGATTGTTGCACTGATGAAATGAGCAAGTCCATCAAGTTTGATCATCATTGGGATCCTTTTCTAAACTTTAGTTTATACTGAGTTGAGTCCCCAGAAGTCTGACTAGTTAAATCTTCATTCCCCAACCCCTCAGGGTTGTAAAGATTGAAGTGTAGCAGAGTTAAATGTCATCAATATCATGGTTTGGCTTACTGATATAATTCAACCAATTAACTTGAATCAACTTTTACCAAGTGATATTTATTAAGAAAATATAACAAAAGCAGAAGCATAAAAAATATTTCCCATCCTCCAACTGGGGACACATTTTCTCCTATACCAACTAAGTCCCTTTGTAAATATAGCTACAAAACATTCATCTTAATAAGTTCCCTTTCAAAAGCAACACAGTAGGGGCTGCTAGGTGGCACAGTGGATAGAGCACTGGCCCTGGAGTCAGTAGTACCTAAGTTCAAATCTGGTCTCAGACCCTTAATAATTACCTAGCTGTGTGGCCTTGGGCAAGCCACTTAACCCCATCACCTTGCAAAAAAAAAACTAAAAAAAAAGCAACATAGTAAATGGATTAACTTGTGGTACAATATGATGTCCTGGCTTTCAAGTTGATTTATGGCTGGGCTGGATCTCATAGGTTGCTCCTCAGTGGGCTTGTTTATCAGGAAACTCTGGCATAAATTCTATTTCTGGATCCCTGGAGACTTTTCTGATCTTTCAGTGTTCTCTGGACTACAGTCCAATCTATTCTATCTCTAATATTCTTTCATCTAATAGCAAGAAAAAGCAGACACAAGAGAAATAGAAAAATAATTAGGCATGGTCCATATGTCAGCCCAAAGCCTCTTTCCTTATCCGGAAGTTTATAGCAAATCTTCCTTCTATTGCCATCAGGAAAATGTCAATTTGATAGGCTCATGACATTGGTATGCATACTTAGTACTAGCTTCTCAGTCAACCAAAGGGTCTTTTTTTTCACCATCCATTAAGCGGACAAGAACCAGTTGTAGAATGCCTCCAGAGACTCTGAAGAGTCTAACTCTAACCCTAACCCTAACCCTAACCCTAACCCTAACCCTAACCCTAACCCTTAACCCTAACCCTAACCCTATCTTAGGTACTTCTAGAATTAGACTCACAAATACAGATGGTCCTAGATTTGAGTACTCTTTGGCTAGTCCTCCATTATGACATATATAAAAAAAAATCACCATCCCCAACCCTAATCATATGGTTAATGTTGTCAGTGTCAACATTGGCTGATAGTATAGGGCAGCTTAAAAAAAAGCAAGAAGTGACAGAGTAATAATGACTTCTCCTCCATCCCTGCTTTAAACCAAGACAAATATATAGCAACAGAGAGAGTATCCCTCAAATACTCAATCTCAAGGCAGTGTGAGCAATTGAAAAGAGCCAAGTCCATGGACTTAGCATCAGAGGACTTGGGTTTGAATCTTCACTTTGTTAATTTCTATCTATATGATCTTGGGTAAGTCACAACCTCTCAGATCCTCAGTTTCCTTTTCTATCTAACTAATTGAAGTATCTTGCAGCTATGAATCTTTCCTATGTTACCCAAGCAAATATTTGACTTTCTCCCCAGATTCCACTGAGATCGGTGTCTCCTGGCCTTATGACAAGAAGGTGCATTATTTCTCAGTTCTTTTTTTTTTAATCTTTGCTGAAATCATAGATGGTGTGTTTAAAATGCAAAACAAACAAAAAAGCAAAAAGCAACCCATCAAAAAACTAAAAAAAAGGTTTTTTTGATATCTTTTTTAGTTATTTCCTGAAGTACACCCCTAATTACTATAAGTTTTTAATAACTATTCCTGATCAAAGGTCAATTTTTCTTAACTATTATGGAAGGACTTCGAAAAGAAGGAATTTGAAAAGAAGACTGTTCTGTCCTTCTTAGTCCAGAAAAGAATTGTCCTTTATAATTTGATAGGAGCATTTATCCTGCCCTCCTGGTACTTAAACTCATAAAAATAATTACCTCTCTCAGGCAAAATAGCATTGTTGAAGGATGGTACTCTTTGATATCATAATAGAACAGTCTCCAGGCAAGTTTAAGCTTTTGTCTCCTCCTATTATTCAATAAAGCTCTTCCATGTCCCTAGCATGATGTGAACAAAAAATAGTAAAACAAGTTAGGGGCATGGTGACCTTATAGTAAAACACTCACATAATTGGAAACCTAGCCAGTCCCCAGTAATGAGGGATTATTTACTGGTAACTTGTCAGTCCTGTAAGGGCACCCCTTTTTTCCTCAATTACCTGGAGCATGGACATTCATCCTGAAACTTGGCCAAGTTCAGGATGGATCTTGATTCTTGGCACCATGCCATCTTTGTTCAGATCTTATAATTATACAATCCTTTTTCTGACCCCTTTGGAATCTCACACATGGAGAGGATGCTCTGCCTGGAACCCTTCTAATTGGGACTATGAAGAGCTGTGTTACAGGGATTCCCCAAATGGAAAAAACTTCATGAGTTGGTGCTTTGCTGATTTGGTAAAATTTTTTCTTTTGATTATCTTTGATAATGTTTCCTATCTTTTTCATTATCTTAATTGTAATTGTTATACTTATAATACTGTTAGGAATCAATAGTTATTGTAAGCTTTCTGTGACTTTATCTTTGTAGTAATAATAATAATAATAATAATAAAAATAAACTACTTCATGTTTTTCCCCTTCTGTCTTACTGTAGCTATGAATCCGAACTAAACAGCTATATATATATATATATAGATATATATATCTATATATCTATATCTATATATATATATATCTATATATATATATATATACATATATATTCTGTTCCCCTCCCCTTGTTGCTGTATAAGTTTTCTGATCTCCCTCAGATGGTGTGGTCATGATTAGAATGGCCTCCACCTATAGGTTAATGGTAAATCCCAGAGAATAAAATTTCATGTCTAACATATGTTTTTAAGACTTTGCTTTTAAGATTAATACACTGTAGCAAAATGGATAGAGAATTAACCGAGGGTTTAGACAACCAGTGTTCAAGTCCTGTCTCAGACACATACAAGTGTGTGATCATAGGAAAAGCACTTACAACTCTTAGTCCCTCCTGAAAGGCAACTCTCTCTAATATACATCTGCATTGGCATAGGGAATTTCCATATAGTTCCATAACTGATAAAATAGAATGCATTCTGAAAACAAAAAGTTTTGAACAAATCACATTTCAGCAGGATATACTCCAATATTCTGCTTTGTAAAGCATTTGTTCTATAATAATAATAATAATTGTATAGCATTTATTCATGTAATAATCATTGATATAAAACATGCCTCATTTCTCACTACAATAAAGGCAAGAAGGGCTGTAGCAAAAACTATTATATTGCTTGGAAAAATAATTATACTATTTAAATTTAATCTTGTGTGATTAAAGGTCTTTCACACCCAGAATGTCCCTGACTCCAGTAATTCTCTAGGGATAGTGTGGGAGTTGACTGTAAGGTCCTTTAGGTTTCCCAGGTCAGGAACCCTCTTAAGAGTTTTGGGTTACCACTCCTAGGTATTGGAGGAGTTCACCTAAGCTTGTATTTTAGATTCCTTTGAATTTTGGTTTCAACCAAATGTTATTAAATGTTAAAAAAAAACTTATATCTACCTTAGTCTACCTTGCTTTTAAGTTGCCCACAAGGCAAACTTTGCTCCTGTGGCTCCTGTTGCAGCACCCTTATCTAAATCCTACATATTGTAAAATTCCAGAGCCTGGATAAAAGGGGACCACACCTCCTTTCTGGCTGGCTCTTCTCTATCAAACAATCTAATGAATTATTTTACTTTTTTTAGGTTTTTGAAAGGCAATAGGGTTAAGTGACTTGCCCAAGGTAAAACAGCTAGGTAATTATTATGTGTCTGAGGCTGAATTTGAACTCAGGTCCTACTGATTCCAGGGCTGGTGCTCTATTCATTGTGTCACCTAGCTGCCCCTTAATGCGTTACTTTATAAAACTATTTTAGATTTTGGGGTTCTTGTGAATGGCTTATAGCAAAGTCATTTCTACCTTAAATCCAATTGACACACAAGTCAAGACATCACCTTTGTAATGTGATTGTTCCTCTTTGAGAATGAAGGATCATTAACAACAGGTCTTCTGGACAGAAAACACTCAAGAAACATTTGCTGAATTCAGCGGAATAATAAATTCGCATATGATTCTGAGGCACAGGCACAAAAGGGTAAAGACAAATATTTTTTCCATTAAAGTTAAGAAAAAAAATGCTACAGGTGCCAAGAGGACCATGTGATCTAAGTGGATGAATCCTTAGGAAATATTTTAAAGAAGGGAGGGGCATAGTAGATTTAAGAGTAGGTGGTAAAATTGGTCCAATAAAATTGGAAATTTTCCTTGGCAGTATTAGGGGTTTGTTGGCGAAAGAGAGACAATCCCTAGAGAGTTGTACCACAATACAGGTACCAGGCATCTGAGAGTGGTGGTTATATAACCCTGAAATATTGGCATCAATGGGGCAATGTTGTTTCGATCTATTCTAGTTATGAATTTGATCCAAAGTAAAGGAAAATAGACTTGGAGGTGAGTCATCGAGCTTTATTGAATACCTGAATAATATTTGATATTTTATAAAATTCTTTACTTATATTTTCTCATTGTATTAATTACAGTTACAATAATTCTGGGAAGGACAACAGTTTGGATCGAAGATATCTGAGATTAGGTACAATAAATTAACAGGTGCTTTCTCTATATCCTTTGACTGGGAGATGAAAACTCCTTTGAATTCAAAGGGTGGTTTAGCTTCTAATTTGCTGAAGATCTCTAAGGCCTTGTTTTGTTTTTATTGTTTGTCCCTGAGTGACCAATGATATCTGGAGGTGATGCCTTGACCTTTAAGTAAATGGAATGAAAATGTATGAGTCTAGGTGTGCAAATGCTATCAGTCAAGTGGCAATACATAAGTTAGGATACTGGAGATGACTTCAGATACAATGGGAGAGCTTGGGCCTTTTTAAGGCTTTAGTTTGTCTGAGACACAATTTTCTACCTAAGGGTAGAGAGTCTTTGAAAAAGGAGGGGTGGGGAGAGAGAGAGAGAGAGAGAGAGAGAGAGAGAGAGAGAGAGAGAGAGAGAGAGAGAGAGAGAGAGAGAGAGAAATGGACTTATAGAGAGGCCAGAAGAGAAAATACCTGAATTTTTGAATGGATTCTGATTAATATTCCAGTTTTTGAATGGAGGGTCTAGAAACCTCTAGACATGTAGGGAAAATCAAACTCTTCTATGACTTATGATTTCTATACCCTTAGACATTACTAAGAATGGACCTCCCCTCCCTCACTTCACATATATAATCTTTCTTTTTTTTGGGGGGGGTGTTTTTTTGAAAGGTGGTGGAGTTGAGTTGCCCATAGTCACACAGCTAGTAAGTATTAAGTGCTGAGGTCACATCTGACTCCAGGGCTGGTGCTCTATCTACTGACCACCTGGCCATCCCAACACATGTATAATTAATATTAAATAATTCTTGCTTTCTCAAAGAGGGGAGAGGGCAAGAAAAAGACTTTGAAACTCAAAATTTTAAGGAATGATGTTCAACAAATTATTTTACATGTAATTGGGAAATACTTAAAGTAGGTAGGGTTTTTTTTTTTTTTTTTTTAGTTTTGCAAGGCAATGGGTTTAAGTGGCTTTCCCAAGGCCACACAGCTAGGTAATTATTAAGTGTCTGAGGACAGATTTGAACTCCTGATTCCAGGGCTGGTGTTCTATCCACTGTCCCACCTAGCCGCCCCTATTGGGAAATATTTAATAAAAAAAAGTGTCCTGCCTAGTGAGATGGTTTGATTCTTGGTGAGAAGGTGAGATCTTGCTCCCAAACCAAACCAAATATAGGCTTTTCTGTATCTATTAGTTACTTTAATCTGTAAAACTTCCTGGATTTTTATCATTTACTTAGTTAAATGTGTTCGTTTGCTGTCCTAGCTTATCTTTTGTGTACCTGGAATTTTGGTTGGAGGTAACTACACTACAAGAAAGAGTTATTATCAACCTATTTGGTAACAACTGGGGAGAATGACTTTTATTCTGAATCTGCAAATATAAATAAACAAACAAATAAATAAATAAAAGATCCCATCAGAACCCTAGACTACAACTAAGTGAAATATAATATCATTCTAGTCCAGTAACCCTCTTAGAGATAGGAAAGTGAAGAAGTGATTGCCTAACCCCAGTTCTACTAGACCCTGGGGGAAGGGGAGTGGGGAGAAAGGATGTGCCCATTAGGCTACTGGTAATTCAGTTATAGCCTGAATCCTGCTCTCTACAAAGGTGGAAATCAAAGTATCCCTTGAAAATAAGATAGCTCAGACCACAGATCATAGCTATCAAAATATAAATTGATAAACTATTTAATGTTAGATAATTATACCATAATTGAAAGCTGATTATTATTTTCTGGAGGCTCCCTTCTCACCTGCCTCCTGATCAGGCTCCCAGACGTCCCTGGCCATAACTTCTCCTATTTGAGCCTTCTGTGTGTTGAGCTAAGGACCTTCTTTCTGACTGGACTTATTTCCCAATCATTAGCAAACTTCTTTTCTTCCTCTTTCCATTTCCAGGAACTCCTTAAAATCTGTATTCTCTAGACACCCTTTCCAGTACTAGCTACTCTTTCTCTCAAATCCCTGACTCACTGGCCCATGGCTACCCGAGCTAATAAGCATCAGAGGAAGGAAGATTTGTGGGCAGATCTTCATGACTCCAGATTCAGTTCTCTATCTACTGTGCTGTTTAACTGATTGAGAATTGGGGGGACCCTATAATTGTCAAATGAAAGGAAAACAGAATAGAGGGAAAAAAAGATTAATTTGGTGTTGGCAAAGAAAAAGGGAAGAAAGGAACCCATGAGGCACTGGAATCATAAGAAAGAAAGAAATTGGATGGTAGGCAGTAGTTGTGATTCTATAATTTAAAATGTGCATGAATAGATCATATCAAGATTTCTCAGGTAGAGAGAATGATCATTTGGGTTGGGATAATAAAGATAAAATAATATTGCTAAATTAAACATAATTGTATTAAAATGATTCCATGAGTATGGTAGCATATATTTAAATTTTTTAAGTTAAATTTTTTCCAATTTTATACACACACACATACACACACACACACACACACACACACACATATAATTTTCTTTCTTTTTTTTTGGCAAGGCAGTGGGGTTAAGTGACTTGCCCAAGGCCACACAACTGGGTAATTATTAAGTGACTGAGGCCGGATTTTGAACCTCCTGACTCCAGGGCCGGTGCTCTATACACTGTGCCACCTAGTCACCCTGGATAATTTTCAAAATTGGTTTTAAAAAAGATTTTGAATTCCACATTTTTCTTCTTTCCTCCCTTCCTTCCCTCTTCTCTAGGATGAAGAGTATTCGGATATAGGTTTTGTTAAATATATATATATACATATATATATATGTATATATATATATTCCTAAATGAGGGAGGTAATACTGTATATTTGAAAAAATATTATTCTGAATAACAGAAATTTTGGATTCTAGATCCATCTGTGTGATATTGAGCAAGGTACTTTTTTCTTTTTTTTGCACTTAATATTAATATTTTTCCTATTATATGTTATTTACATGTTTTAAAGGTTTTTGCAAGGCAAATGGGGTTAAGTGGCTTGCCCAAGGCCACACAGCTAGGTAATTATTAAGTGTCTGAGACTGGATTTGAACCCAGGCACTCCTGATTCCAGGGCCAGTGCTTTATCCATTGCACCACCTAGCCACCCCTATTTATATTTTCTGTAAGAATTTTGAGCTCCAAATTTTCCCCCCTTCCTTTTTTTCCTCTCCCTCTCCCCAAGAGAGCAAGCAATCTGATATAGGTTATACATGTATAATCATGTTAAACATATTTTCCACATTGGTCATATCATGAAAGAAGAATCAGAAAAAAGGAGAAAATCATTAGAAAAAAAACAAAAAAGTGAAAATAGTATGCCTTAATCTACATTCACACTCCATAGTTCTTTCTCTGAATATGGATCACAATTTCCATCACAAAACTTTTGGAATTATTTTGGAACATTGTATTGCTGAGAAGAGTTAGGTGTATCACAGTTGATCATCACACGCAATATTGCTGTTACTCTGTACAGTGTTCTTCTGGTTCTGCTTACTTAACTCTGCATTAGTTTATGCAAGTCCTTTCCTGGTTTTTCTGAGATCCAGGTAAGGCATTTTTTTTCCAGTGGATTGAAAAATGGCAGAGGTAGCTGGAGAGTTGGACAAGGGTCTCTCTAAGGTCCCTTCCAGGTCTGAATCCAATGATTCCATATTCAATTATTAATCACCAAGCACATTTTAAGGATCTGCTATGCTTTTAATATACGCTAAGTGTTAGGACTACAGAGACAAAACAAAATCATCATGGTGACCATGCTAAATTCTTATTGATACTATAGTTTCCTGCTGCCATCTACTGATCAAACTTCTACATGACTTACATGACAACATGTAGAAAATCATTTCCATCTTAAGACTTCTTGCAAACCAGATTCATGTCTAACTGTTTGAGACTGTCATCTCAAGGTAATATATCTAACTCAAATTTTCCTCACTATCTTACCCTCAAACAATGGCTTATCAAGTCATGCTATTTCTACCAATGGCACCAACATTTTCCTAGTTATCCAGTTTAGGAATTTTGGCATTAGTTTTACTTTTCTTCACCTTCTTCTTTTCTTTCCCTTACCCAGTTAGCTGCTAAGATCTATTAATTCTTCCTTTGCCAGAATTCTTATTTTTTATAGAAAGATTTTATTTATTTTGAGTTTTACAATTTCCCCCCCATTCTTGTTTTCCTCCCCTACCCCCATAGAAGGCATTCTGTTTACATTGGTTCCATGTTATACATTGATCTCAGTTGAATGTGATGACAGAGAAATCATATCCTTAAGGAAGAAAAATAAAGTATGAGATAATAAAATTACATAATAATATAATGCTTTTTTTCCTTCTAATTTGATGGTAACAGCCTTTGGTCTTTGCTCAAAGTCTATAATTCTTTCCCTGGATACAGATGGTATTCTCCATTGCAGATAGCTCAAAATTGTCCCTGGTTGTTGCACTGAAGGGATGAGCAAGTCCATCAGGGTTGATCATCACCCCCATGTTGCTGTTAGGGTGTACAATGTTTTTCTGGTTTTGCATCTCACTCAGCATCAGTTCATGCAAATCCCTCCAGGCTTCCCTGAATTCCCATCCTTCCTGGTTTCTAATAGAACAATAGTGTTTCGAGACATACATACATATACCACAGTTTGCTAAGCTATTCTTCAGTTGAACAGTTGAAGGACATTTACTTGATTTCCAACTCTTTGCCACCACAAACAGGACTGCTATGAATATTTTTGTACAAATGATGTTTTTACCCTTTTTTTATCATTTCTTCAGGGTATATACCCAGTAGTGGTATTGCTGGGTCAAAGGTTATGTATATTTTTGTTGCCTTTTGGGCATAATCCCAAATTGCTCTCCAGAAAGGTTGGATTAGTTCACAGCTCCATCAACAATGTATTAGTGCCCCAGATTTCCCACATTCCTTCCAACATTGATCATTGTCCTTTCTGGTCACATTGGCCAGTCAGAGTTGTGAGGTGGTATCTCAGTGGTGCTTTAATTTGCATTTCTCTAATAAGTAATGATTTGGAGCATTTTTTAAATATGACTATGGATTGCTTTGATTTCCTCATCTGTAAATTGTCTTTGCATGTCCTTTGACCATTTGTCAATTGGGGAATGGCTTTGTTTTTTTGAAAATTTGACTCAGTTCTCTGTATATATATATATATATATATATATATATATATATATATATATATATATTATATATATATTAGAAATGAGTCCTTTGTCAGAAATACTAGTTGCAAAAATTGTTTCCCAATTTACCACATTTCTTTTGATCTTGGTTACAGTGGTTTTGTCTGTGCAAAAGCTTTTTTAATTTTTAATGTAGCGAAATCATCTAGTTTGTTTTGAATGATGTTTCTCTACCTTTTCCTTGGTCTTAAACTGCTCCCTTTTCCATAGATCTGATAGGTAAACTACTCCTTGATCTTCTAGTTTGCTTATAATATTTTTTTTTATGTCTAAACCCTGCATCCATTTGGATCTTATCTTGCTATAGAGTGTGAGGTACTGGTTTAATCTAAGTTTCTTCCATACTAACTTTCAATTTTCCCAGCAGTTTTTATCAAATAGAGAGTTTTTATCTCAATAGCTGGATTCTTTGGGTTTATCAAAGAGCTTATTACTATAATCATTTCCTGCTATTGCACCTAGTCTATTCCACTGGTCTATGACTCTATTTCTTAGCTAATACCAGACAGCTTTTTAAAAATTTTTTTTTAGGTTTTTGCAAGGCAAACGGGGTTAAGTGGCTTGCCCAAGGCCACACAGTTAGGTAATTATTAAGTGTCTGAGACCAGATTTGAACCCAGCTACTCCTGACTCCAGGGCCGGTGCTTTATCCACTACACCACCTAGCCGCCCCCAATACCAGACAGTTTTGAGGATCAATGCTTTATAATTTTAGATCTGGTTAGGCTAAGCCACCTTTTGTACTTTTTTTTTATTGAATACCTAGAAATTCTAGACTTTTTATTTCTCCATATAAATTTACTTACAATTTTTTCTAACTCTAAAGTAATTTTTTGGAATTTAGATTGGTAGGGCTCTAAACAAGTAGTTTAGTTTTGGTAGAATTGTCATTTTTTTTTTGTATTAGCTCAACCTATCCATGAACAGTTGATGTTTGCCCAGTTATTTAAATCTGATTTTGTGTGAGAAGAGTTTTGTAATTGTTTTCAAAAAGTTTTAGAGTGTGCCTTGGCAGGTAGACTCCCAGGTATTTTATTTTGTCTGAGGTTACTTTGAATGGGATTTCTCTTTCTAACTCTTTCTGCTGTATCTTACTAGTAATATATATAAATGTTGAGGATTTATGAAGGTTTATTTTATAACGTGAAACTTTGCTAAAATTGCCAATTGTTTCCAGTAGTTTTTTGGATGATTTCTTGGGATTCTCTAGGTAGACCATCATGTCATCTGCAGAGTGAGAGTTTTGTCTCCTCCTTCCCTATTTTAATTCCTTCAATTTCTTTTTCTTCTCTTATTGCTTTAAGCTAACATTTCTAATACGATATTGAATAGTAGTGGTGATAATGGGCATCCTTGTTAAACCCCTGATTTTATTGGGAATGCCTCTAGGCTCTCCCCATTGTATATAATGCTTATTGATGGTTTCAGATAGTTACTGCTTATTATTCTAAGGACCAAACCATTTATTCCTACACTCTCTAGTGTTTTTATTAGGAATGTCACCCCATATACTTTCATTGGTAACCTAACAATGGTATGGATTTGATGAATTTGAGGGGAATTGACATTTCCTTTTACCTTTATAATGAAGCCTGAGTAATCCTTAGGTTGCCATTGTGACAATGTGACAATTATATCTATTTGCTTACCTATGTACAAGTATATATATGGATGTATATGTGTGTGTGTGTGTGTGTGTGTGTGTGTGTGTGTGTGTGTACATAATGTGCAGGAAAAACAATAACAAGTTCCCCAAATTTTCTGCCTGACTCTTCACTTTCCAACCTATCCTATATACCATTGTCAAATGTATCTACATTTTCATAGCACTTTCTTTGGAGTCAAGGGTTCTTCTCTCCCTAAATCTCAACCTTGACTTGAATAAGTTCCTAACCATCCTGTGGGTATGTTAGAAATGAATCCCTATAGGTTGCATATTGACTTAGAAAACCACAAATTAACTTTATATTGTATTATATTTATTCTTTTAAAAACATCTCCTAATTACATTTTAATCTAGTTTAGGCTGTACTTAGAAGTTTTGCTGGCAGCAAGCCAAATAAACTGTTTTTTTGGAGTCTTTTCCTAATCTTCATTCACACCACCTTGCAGTCTTAAATTATTTTATATTCATTTGTTCTGTAAATATAGTCTTGTGACACCTAATGTTCATGTGGGCAAGTCACTTAAACTTTCATTGCTCTAGGCATACTCTATATTATAAATTGTAGAGAAAGTGTCAGACATCACTGGTAGGAGTTTGTTCAGCAATTAAATCACAAGTTACCTCCTACTCCTTTAATATATGTATGTGTATGTGTATTTAAATTATATGTATATATTCAGTAGTATGACTTTTTAGATATGTTATGCTATGCTTCTATGTATATACACCTTTATATAGATATATAAATAAAACCTTGTTTCCCTATCCTTTTTTTTTTCTTTCTTTTAGGTTTTTTGCAAGGCAATGGGGTTAAGTGATTGCCCAAGGCCACACAGCTAAGTAATTATTAAGTGTCTGAAGCCGGATTTGAACTCAGTTACTCCTGACTCCAGGACCGGTGCTCTATCTACTGTGCCACCTAGTTGCCCCTCCCTATCCTTTTTAAAAATATATATGTGTACACACCTACACACATACAAACATAAATCTTTGTTATTTCCTTTGTACTTAAGCTCTTTGCCAGAAGGGAGTGTTTCATTCGGTCTATTTATATCTCCATATGGTAGGCACTTAATACTTGCACTTTTTAAAATTCATTTTTTCCCCTCTCATGATTTATTCCCTTTTGTTCTGATTTTTTCACAATATGACTACTGTGGATATAAGGGGTAGCTAGGTGGTGTAACTGGCCTTAAGGGTCAGGAGGGAGTAAGAATCTAGTCTTTGACACCTGATACTAGTTGTGTGACAAGTCACTTGACCCTGATTGTCTTGCATCCAGGGCCATCTCCACTCTCCTGATTTTTATCTGGCCAGTGGATCCAGATGGAGAAGAAAGTGAGGCTGATGATTTAGCATAGCCCTCCTCATTCAAATCCAATCCATGTGCTTGTCATGGCATTATCTCCCTTATGTCCATGGTCGTCTTCGAGAATGAAGGACAAACATCATCATCATCAATATTTAACATAGTTATTATATATACAACCTATATCAGATTATTACTTTTTTTTAGGTTTTTGCAAGGCAGTGGGGTTAAGTGATTGCCCAAGGCCACACAGCTAAGTAATTATTAAATGTCTGAAGCCGGATTTGAACTCAGTTACTCCTGACTCCAGGGCCGGTGCTCTATTCACTGCTCCACCTAGCCGACCCATATATCAGATTATTGGATATCAAGGGGAAGAGAGAGAGGGAAGAGAGGGAGAAAAGTGTGTAACTCAAAATCTTCCAGTAAATTAATATTGAAAACTATCTTTACATGTAATTGGAATAAATAAAAATACATGCTGCCTGATCTGTAAAATAAGGGGGGCTCAATTCAATGAGCTCCCAGTTCTTTTTCTGCTCAATAGCTATGACGCTATTAATTACTTGCCTAAAATGTCTCTTCTGGATAGAGCACCGGTCCTGGAGTCAAGGGTACCTGAGTTCAAATCCGACCTCAGACACTTAACAATTACCTAGCTGTGTGGCCTTGGGCAAGCCACTTAACCCCGTTGCCTTGCAACCCCCCCCCCAAACCCCTAAAAATAAAAAATAAAAAATCTCTTCTAAGAAAATATTTGTCTGGCTGTAGTTAGTCAATTAGCAGTTATTAAAAGCTTATCCTGTGCCCTCGAGATACAAAAAAATGCAAAAGACAGTTTTTGCCCTTAAGTTTAATGGAGGAGACAAGCAAACAAATATGTACAAACGAGCTTTATCTAGGATATAATAATCCACAGCAGAAAGACGTTGGAAAAAGGGGGTTGGGAGTTGTTTCTTGTAGAATATAGAATTTTAATGGACATTTGAAGGAAGCCACGGGGGCAGTAGGTGGAGATAAGGAGGGAGGCTTGGCAGTTAGCCCAGAGCTGAGAGATGATGGAGGTATATGTTTTTTGGATCAGGTTCGAGGTCAGTGTGTGTGCTTGTGTGGATGTGTGTTAAGCTCTGGGCTTTGAGCAGAGTCATTGGAGTTTATTTTTATTTTTTTTTAAAGAAAGATTTTGAGTTTTATACTCCCCCCCCCCCCCCCCGCCATAGAAGGCATTCTGTTCGTGTTACATTGTTTCCATGGTATACATTGATCTCAGTTGAATGTGATGAGAAAAATTATATCCTTAAGGAAGAAAAATAAAGTATGAGATAGCAAAATTACATAATATAACGCTTTATTTTATCAATTTACTTATTTATCTATTTATTTATTCATTCATTCATTTATTTGCTTTTTTTTTGAAAATTTTCTACTTTGAGCGTCCCTGGAGTTTAACAAGGAGAGGCCGGGCCGTGCGGGATGGGAGGACGGGTTGGGGCGGGCAGAGGCTTAGGGCGCCCGACCTTGACCCCTCCGCCACTCGGCACCACTCCAGGGGTGGGGGATGGGGACCCGCCTCGGGGGGCGGCACGGGCAGGGGAGAGATCACGCCGGATGGCTGAGGAAGGGGCCGGGCCCGCAAAAGGAGGCTCTGCCTTGCTGCCAGCCGCTCCTAAAGGGCGCCAGGATGCTTCGCTTGCCTCCGGCGACCAGCAGGCGGCAGTTGGTCTCCGCGGCGCCGTTGCCAAGGAAACCGCCGGAGCGTCCCTAGCAGAGGGATCCAGTTCGGAGTCGCTCCGCCTCCTTTCCCCAAGGCGATAGGGCAGGCCCTGGACCAATAAGGGAGGAGGGAGGCGGGGCAAGGCGGCTGCGGGCGGGCTTGGGGCACCGACTTCCGGGTCACAGGGCGCGGGGGTGAGAAAGCTGAGAGCGGCGTCGTTTCCGTCCGTAGCTGAAGGGGCAGCGGCGGCGGATACGGAAGCGGGGCTTCCGAGTCAGTCACAGCTCCCGCTCGTTCTTCCGAGAATGTGAGGAAGCTGCACTCGTCTCTCCCGCGCCGTCAGCCTCTTTTGTCCTCGGAGCGGCCCGACCCCCTCCGGGTCTCGCGGGGGTTTGGGGAGAAGAGGCGCGAGACCCGGATTTCTCGTCTCTCTCTCGGGAGGGAAAAGGGGCGTGCGCGTGGGGGAGGGGAGAGCGCGGCGGGGCCGCAGTGCACATGCGCCGGCTCTGAAGGCGCGCGGCGCCCCGCCCCGCAGCAGACCCCCCCCCCCGCTTGCCAGCCGCGCCTTGCCTCAGTTTCCTCCTTTGTAAATGAATCCGAGGGCCCCTTCCGGCTTAAATCTTTGCTCTTATCAGCCCAAAGGGCAGCGGCCGGTCACCAGGGGAAACGGAGAACAGCTGGAATGAGGACTCAGAGTCAGGCCGCCGGGGCAGGGCCCGCCGAGGCCGGGCCGGAGCCCTGACTCTCTGCCTCGGTTTTCTGTAAGGTGAAGAGTTGGAGGCAGAGTACCTGTGATCCCATGATGCGCGGGGCTTTGGGTGCAAAAGCGTCCGACCTCCGGGCCTTAGAGCGCCGGCTGCCCCAGGCCCCTGCCGAGGGCCCGAGGTGTGAAGCCCTTATTACGATACACTCCAATTTGTTAGACTTTCGTCTAAAAGAAAATGCTTTTCCAAAGCCGTGTGAAGTGCGTATATAGCAAGGAATAACCGAAATCGGGATTTAAACCAGCAGCTTGCAGGATATTCCATCCATTGACACTTCTAGAAGCACCTTTTCTTTCTTTTTCTTTTTTTAGGTTTTTCTTTTTTTGCAAAGCAATGGGGTTAAGTGGCTTGCTCAAGGCCACACAGCTAGGTAATTGTTAAGTGTGTGAGGCCGGATTTGAACTCAGGTACTCCTGACTCCAGGGCCGGTGCTCTATCCGCCGCCCACCTAGCCACCCCCAGAAGCACCTTTTCAACCTGCTTTGGGTGCCCCCTGTTTAGGAGTCAAGCGGATAGGGATTGTGCATTGACTTCCAGGACTGGATTTAATGATTTTGCTAATGCAGGGAGGATTCAGTCAGTATGGAATCTTGAGAGCAGAAAGAAGACACTTGATGGCTTTATTTTTGCCCTTCTTGCTGTTGATTTTCCTCAAAATATTACTGTGTTAGTTTCTCAGAGTCAAAAAATCTATTTCTTGTAGGAAAAGAATCCTAAACTGAGAAGTCACTTGGGATCAAATTCAGGTTCTGCCCCTAACTACTCATCTCTAAACCTCCTTGTCTTACCTTATTTTCTGTCTTTACCTATAAAATGGTATAATATTTATTTTCTTATCTGTAAAATGAGTAATATTTGTTTTCCTCCCTGTAAAATGGGATATTTGTACTTCCAGGATTGTGAAGATTGAGGCTTTGTAAAATGTAAAGTGTAAAATTTAAAGCCCTGGCAAACTATTACTAACATCTAAATCTTTCACTTTTTATTTTGGTTTTTGCAGAGTAATGGAGTTAAGTGACTTACCCAAGGTCACCCGGCTAGGCAATTAAGTTTCTGAGGTCAGATTTGAACTCAGATACTCCTGACTTCAGGGCTGGTGCTCTATCTATTGAGCTACCTAGCTGCCCTGTCATTCACTTTTAAATAGAAAATCTAGGTTCAGCAAAAAGGACACCAACTATGCTGAACATATGTGTTTTGGATAAATAATGCATTCATAGCCCCTAATGTTTTTTTTTTGTTACTTTTTTTTTTTAGGTTTTTGCAAGGCAATGGGGTTAAGTGACTTGGCCAAGGCCACACAGCTAGGTAATTATTAAGTGTCTGAGACCAGATTTGAACTCAGGTACTCCTGACTCCAGGGCCGGTGCTCTATCCATTGCACCACCTAGTTGCCCCCCCTAATGTTTTTTTTTTGATTTTGTTTTTTGCTTAGCCAAAATGATTCACTCTAGGTAGATGTTGGATTTCCTGGAAATTAGAGAGATGGGAAATAGGAATGATCTTGCTTTATCAAAACTACTATACTAGTGAAGAAAATTGTGATAGGGATTATACTTATGATTTCTCTGGTCCTGGGAACCTACCTATGAGGAAACTTATCTTTCACTGTAGGTTCGCACCTCTTCGACTCAGTTTTAGTACTACTGACTATATTTTTTTAATTTTAATTTAATTTTAATTTTATTATATTTTATTATATATTTTTACTTTTATTCTATTTATTTAGTTTTGGTTTTTGCAAGGCAATGTGATTAAGCGACTTGCCCAAGGTCATCTACTTTTATTCTATTTATTTAGTTTTGGTTTTTGCAAGGCACTGGGGTTAAGCGACTTGCCCAAGGTCATCTAGCTCGGTAATTATGAAGTATCTGAGGTCAAATTTGAACCCCCGTCTTTCTGACTTCAGAACTCGTGCTGTATCCACTGTGCCATCCAGCTGTCCCCAAACTATATATATTTTAAATAGCAATTTGCTATATGTAAAGAAACTGCTGCTAGATGAACAATTTAGTGCCAAGGATAAAGTTGTAGAATTATAACTCACTAGTAAAGAATACAGTTCATAAAAGCTGGTCTGATTTTTGTAAAGTTCATTTTGAGAAAAATAAGTGTTTCTAATTTTACTAATGAGATCTACTTTTTTATATTGAAAATATCAGTTTATTTTCCTGAATGGTTATTTAAAAAGTCACCAAGTAAACATAGATTTGCAGAAGCAAATAATTTTGAATAGAATTTAGAATTTGGTTACCCAGATAAAGTATAATTTTTATAGTCATAAAATTAGTCATTCAGATTATTTATTGGATGTGCTATAATTTTCCTTTCACCAGAAAATGTTTATTTCCGTGTGGCAGTACCTGTATCGACATTTTTTTCGATTTTGGATGAAATGGCTCTTTCGAGTGTTTACCAGAAAATGTGAACTGCAGCGTATCTGTGAGGGTTTTATCGGTGGAGAAAGAACATACAAGATAGGTAATGTATATTTTAAAGTAAAAACTTTTGACAGATTTGTTTAATGTTCATAGTAGATTCACTTGGCAGATGGTTAAGTATCTAGAATATTTTATTTCCTCAGTTATAGGCACACTTTGGCAAAAAAAAAATTATAGTTATTTTCTCTCTCCTACTCCTCTTCACTGAATGGAAGAATGCCCAGATCCAACTCTACCTCTACACTAAGCAACTTTTAATTTTTGAGATTGTTACACTGCAGTCAGTAGTAGAGTTAATTATAATTAAATCTTCTTAAACAATTTTTCTTCCTTGATCAGTTCCACAGTGCTCAAAGATTACTTTAAATAAGATTGCAGATGTGTGATAGAAACTGAGAGATAATTTGTATGTGATTGGAAGGAAGAGTTATCACAGATTCTCATGGCTGCTTAGAATCTTAGAACTGGAAGGAACTACAAAGATTATTTAGGACTCTATCCATTTTTTAAAAATGAATATGTTTAGTTTTCCTTTCCTTTAAAATTCAGATATGAAAAGTTAGAAAGTATCTTTAGTCCAAGGTAAGTATCATCAGCTGTAGCTCTGGTTTTACTCTTCTTATCCCATTATAGTGAAATTGGTGGGATTGTGAACTCAGCCCACTGCCACTACCAGGAGACTTAGAAAAGATAAAGACTGATGGATTCAGAGGTAGAAGACTATAATGAGTTAATTTTAATGAACTAGTTATTTTTATTTAATTCTTTGATTGGCCTGGTAGAGCTAAGTTCTTTTAACATGCCTTTAATGGCATTGCTAAAGGGGAGAAATCTATGGGAAAAAAAAAAACATTTTTCTTTATTTTCTTCTTAGACTATAGGGAAAGAAAAAGACAGAGAATTAAGCAATAACCTTCTTTACACTTAATTTTGCTTGTTATTCTTGTGGGGGGGAATGCTAAAAACTTTAAAAACCAGCCTTTTTTTGTATGTTTGGTGATACTTCAGTTATCTAGTTAGAAGGTTTGATCAGGTAATGTGAAGAGCTTTACTTAATTTGACCTAAGCAAAATATTTTATTAATATATACATATTAATTATATATTTTGCTTCACTTATTCCCTCAAATCCAGTATCTATCTAATGGAATAAATCATGTTGCAAATAGGCTGTCCTCATTACAATTCCAAGGTTACACTCCTTATTTTGACTAGAATAAACCTAGATTGATTTGCTTTGATCTGGAGGCTGTTGGTGATGTGGACCATTCTTGATAATTTTTTTTTTTTAGGTTTTTGTAAGGCAAATGGGGTTAAGTGGCTTGCCCAAGGCCACATAGCTAGGTAATTATTAAGTGTCTGAGGCAGGATTTGAGCTCAGGTACTTCTGACTCTAGGGTCAGTGCTGTATCCACTGCGCAACCTAGCTGCCCCACTGTTCTTGATAATTTCAAAGAGTTTATATAATCCATAGATCCCTTTGTTTATACAGACTAGTTTTCATTCAGGTCCTTGGCATCATCTATGGTCTATTGTAAAAATAACTCAAAACAAACCAATTTTTTTTCTGAGTTTTTAGAATTAGTAATCACTTAGATCCTTTATGTTAAGTATGGACTGGATTTATTTTGTAGCTTCAGCTACAAATGGTAATCTTGATATGTTCTTAACCATTGAAGTCTCACATCAAAGAGTCTTTTTCTCCCCCTTATTTTTATTTTTTATTTTTTTAGGTTTTTGCAAGGCAAATGGGGTTAAGTGGCTTGCCCAAGGCCACACAGCTGGGTAATTATTAAGTGTCTTGAGACCAGATTTGAACCCAGGTACTCCTGACTCCAGGGCTGGTGCTTTATCCACTGCGCCACCTAGCCACCCCCACTGCGCCACCTAGCCTTCCCTCTTCCCCTTATTTTCAACTAGGTTACCTGGTGCTTAAAATGGTACTTTTAGAAATTATCCTATCAAAAAAATTAAAAAAAATTTTTTTTTTTAACAAGGCAAATGGGGGTTAAGTGGCTTGCCCAAGGCCATACAGCTAGGTAATTGTTAAGTGTCTGAGACCGGATTTGAACTCAGGTCCTCCTGACTCCAGGGCCGGTGCTCTATTCACTGTTCCACCTAGCTGCCCCTCAAAATTTTGGGTTTTTTTTTACCTATATTGAATTTGTTATATAATTGTTTAAATACTTTGATACTGGATTTGACATTTTGGCAACAATAATGTTTATAGACTTGAATTTGCTAATTTGATATAATAGCATTTAGGTAATATAATTTTTGTTTTTTCCTTTCAGAAAATGCTTTGGTCCTCTCAAAGAATCAGGTAGGATCAAATCAAAATTAGACTTTTGACATTGTAAATCAATAAGTATGTGTGTATGTATATATGCATATATATATATATATATATACATACATGCACATACACATATATGACCTTTAAAATTCCTATAATATCCTTTATTTTATTTTATTATTTTTTAAAATTATATTTATTTAAGGCAATGGGGTTAAGTGACTTGCCCAAGGTCACATAGCTAGGCAAATATTAAGTGTCTGAGGCCTGTTTTGAACTCAGGTACTCCTGACTCCAGTACTGGTGCTCTATCCACTGCACCACCTAACTGCCCCCAATTTCCTTTAATTTAGAATTTGGTATTTTTCATTATCATCAAGCTATATATGTATATATATATATATCAGCACAATTATTAAGTCAGATTCTTTTCCTTTTCTGACTTGTGATATATCTTTCTAAAATGTTTTCATGAATAAGTAAGACATTAAAATGGAATTAATTTGTGCTAAAGATTTTTTTTTAACTTTGACAGTATAGTAAAACTAGCTTTTAGGGATAAAACTTTGGAAGGAAGACTTACCACTGATTCTCATGGCCTCTTAGAATCTTAGAGCTGAAAGAAACCATAGAGATTTTTTTTTCAAAAGATTTTATTTAATTTGAGTTTTATAATTTTTATAATTTTTCCTCTAATCTTATTTTCCTCCCCCCCACTCCCCACAGAAGGCAATTTGTCAGTCTTTACATTGTTTCCATGGTATGCATTGATCTAAATTGAATGTGATGAGAGAGAAATCATATCCTTAAGGAAGAAACATAAAGTATAAGAGATAGCAAAAACAGACAATAAGATAACAGGTTTTTTTTTTTTCCAAATTAAAGATAATAATCCTTGGTCTTTGTTCAAACTCCACAGTTCTTTCTCTGGATACAGATGGTATTCTCCATTGCAGACATCTCCAAGGTTGAACATTACCCCCATGTTGCTGTTAGTGTGTATAGTGTTTTTCTGATTCTGGTCATCTAACTCAGCATCAGTTCATGCAAATTCCTCCAGGCTTCCCTGAATTCCCATCCCTCCTGGTTTCTAATAGAACAAAAGTGTTCCATAACATACATATATCACAGAAGCTATAGAGATTAATTAGGGCCCGCCATCCATTTTTTCTTTTAAATGAATGAGCACACTGGAGCCCAGAGAGATGAAGAAATTGGCCCAAGTTTAGACAGCTCAGAGATAACTCTGGAACCCAGACCCACCTGTTCTGACACCAAATTTGAGTCCTTAGTCTTTGATAGCATATCTCTTTGAGGTTCTATACCTCGGGGGGATGACTACTTTGGTCTCAGATAAGAGAGGATAGACTTAGTTACAGAGGGCCCTGGCCTTCTAGATACATTAATTTCTTGTAGGATACTAATTCTCAATTTTTTAAAAAATACAGATTGCTTTGGTGAAATAAAAAGTTGTAAACTAACTTTTATCTTTTTTTATTACTACTAAAAAATCATAGCAGAATTAATAGATGAGCTGCCAGTGATGTAGAGTAGAAGAAAAGTATATCAGAAAAAAATCGCAGGCATTGCTTTGTTATAAACATTAAAGCAGGAAGCTAATTCATTTGAATGAATTGATCCCAATAAAGTGAAAAACCTATGGCTTCACAGGACCACCCTTTGGAAGCTGTTATAACCTGGGTTAGCAGTGAGCTCCTGTTGCCTTCCCTTGCGGCACTAGTACCGTCCACCCTGCCAGGAAGTAGGAGAAGCAAAGGAATAAAGTTCATTTCTTACTGGATTGAAAAATAGTGATTCTTTTTTTAGTTTGATAATTTACCAAAACAAAAAGTTCTGGAAACACCTGTTTGATTTTGGCATTCTATAAGTCATGTGCATGTATATTGATAGACTCTTTATAACTAAATTTGATACAGCAAAATAATTGTTGTCTCAAGGGTTTGTTAACATAGCAGAGGCACTGGAGCATCCTGGATGGGAGTCTGACCTTGAAACCAAAAAGATCTGGTTTCATGTTCTGCTCTGAATCAGCCTCACTTGATGTTTGAGCATCTGAGGCAGCTCTCTAAGGCTGTATGACACCGAAGAGTTCTGGAGAGGTTATGAAGTGAAGAGGTTAAGGAAACAGGACAAAGTCAGACTTGAGGATCTGTAACCACCTCTGTGGTTCTTACCCTCCAGAAACTTATGAGCCAGGAAGACAACTAATCTGCAAACTTTTTTTTACCAGAAAGCAATTCAGTGCTAGACAATGGTACTTGCTATGGACACTGGTGGTTCAGAGACAGAATTATCGATCAGGTTGTGGGCCACTCATTGTAAGAGGTTAAAGAAAAGTACTTAGAGTACATACATTTTTAATAGGATCTCTAGACTTTGAGTCGGGGATAATAATCACTCATATTTCTTTAATGGCGTATTTTGCAAAGGATTTCGTTGATTCAAACCTGGTAGGAGCATGTTAGAGGTAGGATTATGCCCATTTTATTGCTGAGGAAACTGAGGCCCAGGGAGCTTAAGATCTAGTCTGTGGTCCTTCAACCACTTTGTGTGTTGGGTGGCATTCAAACCTGGTGCTCGACAGAATAACAGACAAAGAGTGAAATCCAGTTCAGATTTAATAATAGAAAATTTGTGAAAATTCTAATGACCTCAGCTACACACCTTTGCTATGTGAAAAAGTTGCTCTGTAAATAGACAGTGAACTAACTTTTAAATATTTGAGAGGGGCAGCTGGGTGCTACAATGGAAAGAGCACTGACCCTGAAGTCAGAAGAACCTGAGTTCAAATATGGCCTCAGACACTTGATATTTATTAACTAGCCTTGTGACCTTGGGCAAGTTACTCAATCCCATTCATTGTCCCATAAAAAAAAATAGAAGTGAAATATTTAAGCACAGTTTTCAATTCATTATAGAATTACTCATTTGCATTTAATTAGGAAAGTTATATGTAAATGGCAATATTTGTTGAATTGAAGATGATCATAGATTTTTTGATGTATGGATTGTGTCCCTAAAGAACTTCTTTTAGATAATAGCTCCCCCTAGGACTGTTTGCACTTGAAAGCAGGTATGTAACAACAATAACAATGCCTTAATGGAACTAGACTCTAGATCCTTCTAACTGGGATCTTCATTTCTAATGGTGTCACCTAAGAGCATCTGCCCCCAGATACTTATTTTTAAGAGTAAATGGGATAATGTATATGAGATACTCTGTAAACCTTAAAGTGCTGTGCAAATATCAGCTGTGGTCCACACTTCTCTTTAGTGAGTAATTTATGAATCTCTTACTTAATTTAATCCTTTTCTGAACATGTTTCACTTTTATCGTGATGATCTTAGATAGGGAATAATATATATTATAAATTTGCCACTTGTTGGGTAAAGCAATACATTTACTTGTTCTTAGGTATTAATAAAAGCTTGAGAGACTGTCCCTTAGCTCTACAATTGCAGGATTTCATGGTTTAATCCCTCTCCCTTTATAATTTTATGGCCTTTGATCATGGATTCTTCCAGTCTTCATATTTTATAGAGGAAGTTATTTTTTTACTCTCAGACTTTACATATTGCCTTCTAGCCAGTTTTTCTTTCAAATACTGTGCATCACTTTACCTTTAAGCAACTTATTCTAGTAAATGGTGGATTATTTTGTGGAGGGATAGCAGTAATAACTGGCAAATCAGATAAAACTTAGGAGAGTTCACATTTTTTGAAGGAACATAAGGACACTGAGATTTGGAGTGGAGAATGCAAAGTGTGCTAGTATTTGGTGACAACTTGGACAAAACTATCCAGCAAGGGTTTGTGGAGAAAGCTGACATAGAAACTTCCATGTTGCACCATGACTCACAGGCACTAAAAATTTTTCTAATTCAGGTTTTATCTTCATAATTATTATACCTATCAGTTACTGAACAATATAGCTAAATAATATTAGCTTCAGAATTGCATTTAAAAAAGGAACTGGAGATATTTTAAAATTTAAATTATCAACTTTCTTCCTAAACTTGTTATTTCTCTGACTTTTTTTTAAAGCCACTTTAATTCTTCCAGTCATCTAGGCTTGTCACATCATAGTCATTCTTTCCTTTCTCAAATAGCTATATGCAGATAGATAATGTATTATGTATTACATTGTTTTTATGTATTATTTATATTTATGTGTTGTAATTTCTCTCTCACTCTAGCTATATGTATTTTCCCCCTTTTCTCCACCCACATGGTTACAATTATCAGTCCTCATCACTTCTCAACTGGACTGTTATATCATCCATCCAGTTCCCTATTCCATTCTCTCAGTTATCTTACATTTACATAATTATTTTGTTTTTTTTTTTCATCTTTGTATTCCCAGGGCCCACCCCAGTGTTTTGCAGGTAATAATTTTTTTTTTTGAAAGGCAATGGGGTTAGGTGGCTTGCCCAAGGTCACACAACTAGGTAATTATTAAGTGTCTGAGGCTACTCAGGTACTCCTGACTCCAGGGGTGGTGCTCTATCCACTGTACCACCTAGTTGCCCCTGTAATAGATTTTTAATGTTTAATGAGTGTTGAATTGAACTGATTTAATTTAATATTTCAAACCCTCTTGTTCTTATATTTTAGCTTATAGTTGTTAACTAAACATTTTGCCTTCTTACCTTCTCTTTAAAATATCAACAGGTTTTACAAAATGCCACATTTGTTAATCACAGTGAAGTAGAAGATCGCATAGAAGATATAATGAAGGAAAAAAATATTAACCCCAAAAATGACAAAAGGTAGGGAAGCTGCTTAATTAATATCTTTTGTAATTTGGGTAATTAGTGTTCTCTGAATTATAGATGTTATTAAATTGTAGAGCTGGGACCAGAGATTTGTCTAATCTATACTTCTCATTTGCCAGGCAAGGAAACTGAAGCTTAGTCCACAGTTATTTAGTGGGTAAATGCAGAAATAACAGTCAATGCTTGTTTTTGATCCAGTGTTCTATCAATCAGTCTATCCTCAAGAGTTCTTTAGGAGGAATTATTATTTTCCCAAGTATATTCATCAAGAAAAGTACTTAAATCCAAATAATAATAAGCAGAAGTCATTTGTGGAATTAAAAACTGTAGAGTACCTTTTGCTTATTTGCCTTAGATTTAGCACTTTTCCATTAACCTTGGGCAAGGTACTGTACTTGCTAATTGTGGAGGATAGGAAGTAGCTAGTATTTGCTCAAGGGCAGGCTGCCAGGAAAAAATCCCCTATTTTGGTGGAGTGACCCACTTATTCCATTTGCTAAGGTGGTCGAATTTGGTAGTCTGGTGTAGCCTACATACATGATATTTTTAAATTCATAAGGTGAAATACATAAAGGAAACCAAATGTTTTGAAATATAGTCATCAAAATACATTAAGAAAAAAATTCATTTAGCATTGGTTATGAACCCTGACATTTCTTGGCAAGTTTTGGAAAATGTTTTTCTTTACTCAAAGTATTACTTTGTTGGCTATGCAGACCTGCCATTTAATGGCAAAATAGGTTACCAGAGGTTTTTTGATCCATGAAACAGCATAGGCAGGAAAGCAAAAGAAAATTGTCTTTTCCCTCAAGTTACATCTAATCTGGTGATAGACTAATTAAGTACATAACCAGAATAAAATGAAATGTCAAGTCTGTGTCATAAATGCATAAAGTAAAATATTCTTGGTGAGTGGAATATTCCCAATAAAAACATTTCAGGGTTAATATTCCTAGTGAAATCCTCTCAGTGTTAAGAAATATTAAAAAAAACAACAATCATTCTTAAACTATGCTAGAAGAAAGCCCCTTGTATTCCAAACAGGTGGCTCACTCTCTTTTTTTTTTTTTTTTGCAAGGCAATGGGGTTAAGTGGCTTGCCCAAGGCCACACAGTTAGATAATTAGTAAGTGTCTGAGGTCAGATTTGAACTCAAGTACTCCTGACTCCAGGGCCGGTGCTCTATCCGCTGTGCCACCTAGCCACCCCTCTCCTAACTTTTATAAGACTTTTACTGACTACTAGAAGGATAGTGGACTTTTTCCCCTGAGAAAAACCTTGCATTCCAAAGAAGCTCATAAGTCTCCTCTTGTTTGTTGATAAGTAGACTGTTCCTAGACCTTGCATTCCAAGATGAGTTACATTACTTCAGTAAGATAGTTATTCTCACCATCTGAATGGTGAGGTAATGTTTGATGAAAACCTTTCATTCTTTTCTTTGCTGCTGGAGTAGTTTTTCACAAGTAGAATGTAACTCTGAAGATTTATCAATGAGTTGACAAAGAGAGACAATAGGGAGGAGGAAGGGATTGCGTTAGGCCATGTAATCTTGCTTGACTGTCAATTTGGGGCAGTTCCTTGATATTCACTACCTTTGTGAGATTTAGAGTAGGCCCTTTTTTTGGGAAAAAGCCAAAAGAAACTTTTTTTTTTTGCTCAGAGGAGTTTCTATATTTTTTATTTTAAGTGGATTTTTATCTCACACATTGGGAATTCAGAGGAGGTAGGAATTGCTTCAGTGTTAGATGTAGCATTTGAATTGGCCTAGTGGATGTGGCATTTGAATTGGCTTTGAAGGAGCAGTAGATAGGAAAGAAGAGGATGGGAAGTTTCAAGGTATTTTGGTGGGGTATGGAGACCAGCTTAGATGGAACATAGTCTCATAGAGTGACTGCTAAAACTAAAAATGTTGACTGGCTTGAATATCAGATCAAGTAATACGTTTGGACTTTTTCTTAGTCACTAAAGAACTTTTGCTATGGGATCGTGTTGAAGGTAAAATACTAATAATGAGATTTTTCTGGTATTCCTGGTAGTATTTCTGTTGTCAGAGTTAAAAGTGGCTTTATCTTATATTGAATTTCAAGACCTATCAAGTGTTAGAACAAGATAAGCATATAATCAGCTTTCCTTTTTGCTCTAGGAAAGTTTTCTTGTTTTCTCAAAAGGATGCTTTATCATCAGCTGCTTTGTTGACTTTCTTAGTAGGAGTAAGAAGATTTAAATACACTTAAATGTTTTTTACTTAAATAACTACAAATTTAGTCAAACTGCTCTGTTTCCTAGTGTTTTTCAGTTTTTCTACTCCCGTCTCTGTTCCTTTGTACAGGCTTTCCTGAATTCCTCAAATGCCCTCCCTTGTCACTTTCACATTATAGAATTACCAAGTATTTTTCAAAATTTAGCTCATGTTGGGCAAAACATGATTAAATATCTCGTGTCATGTCAAAAATTGTGCTTTTGAATTTTGCCTCAGACTCCTGTACTCTTTGGCTTTTTCCATTGATATCCTATCTATTGCCAATTTGCATGCAAAGGTGGTTCAAGGGTATAATAAAGTTCAGTTTAGTGTAAGAAAATCTTAGTTTCAAACTATTAAGGGTGAGTATTATAAATACAATTCACATTTCTTAGTTTTGTACGTCTTTAAAAGCACTAACTAAATAGTTCCTTCCAAGTGTTCCTTATCACTTTTAGTCTGTAGGACCTTCCTGGGAGTTAAGTTCCATTTTGTTCCCTGGGGATCTGAGTTCTTGTTTTTCACCCTGAGTTCATGTGTTTGAAACTGTGCTGATTTAGGACTCTTTCCCTCTCCCAGATTGGTTGATCTTCCCCTTGTCATGTCTCAAGAAAACTTACTGTTTCTCCTTGTTAAGAGCCTTTCTCTGGCCTTTTAGCTTCAACTTTCTAGAGAGTTTTTAAACTAACATACTCAGTCTGCCATTGATCAACTCTTCCATAATCTCTTTACTCTTTTCTTTCTTTTTTTTTTTTTAAAGGCACTGAGGTTAAGTGACTTGCCCAAGTCACACAGCTAGGTAATTATTAAGTGTCTGAGATCAAATTTGAAACTAGGTCCTGTCTTCTTGCATGAGTTAAATGTTAGCATTTTACAGCTCTTCTCCTGTTATTTTCTCTTCCTAACTTATGTACTATTTACCTTTAAAATAGTTCCATCTCATGATTCATGGGATATATAACACATTTACAAGTTAAAGGCAAACAATATTGAATTGGCAGTGGCAAACATTAGTACTTAGTCGGCATTTGAGGAGGGGTCATTTTCTCAGTTAGATGTTGTCAGCCCTCTTTTTTCATGCCCTCCTTCGTGTCTCCCCCCCCTTCCTTTTTATTACCCACTATGTAGTGCTTTGCACAAAACAGGTAATAAAATGTTTACTTGAATAGTACACAGTCATAGTACAGTAGTGCAGCCAGTTCTCAATTTATAGTGATCTTAGCTGACAATCTTTGAATGATTACTTTTCTCTTCCTCATGCATGACAAGACCACCTTACCTATTTTTTTTGATCTGTTTATACATTTCAGGTTTAAAATTCGCATGAAAACATGCTTACTGCAGATATCTGGCTATAAGCAGCTCTGTTTGGATGTAGAAAATGTGAGAAAAAGTCCTTATGATTCAGATAATCAGCATCATGAAGAACTACTACTGAAGGTGAAATTTTATTATCTGTTTGGAATTATTGAAATCTAGAAGTCTTAAAGACTCAAAATGTTTACCTTTGGATTCTGGAGTTTTATACAGTTCTCTGTTAAAGATGTATATTTTTTTTAGTTGTATTTCAGTTACATTTGAATTTTTTAACCTCTATTTTAGTGTCTACTGCTTTTCATAATGAAATAAATTGTATGAAAATTTTCTTTAAATGTTTGAATTTTCTTTAAAGAAAAATTCAAGTGGAATTTTTTTCTTAACTAAAGATCTTTTTTTCTTATTTTTGTACATTCTTTTCATTCCACTTGCAAGTATGAATGTCTTCTTTCAGAGTGTTGACATTAGCAGCCTTTATGACATTTTTGTGTGGTGTTATTCAGTACTCAGTAATATCAAAAATCTGTAAAATATGTTTGAAGATTAGGACAGTTGGGTAGAAACATTTTCTTATTTCACATCACTGAAAAACTTAACATTCATGATTTCTAATGAGAGACCTTGCAATGTTACAATAATAGTCCTCATAGAGTTTTAGAGTTGAAGGTTGACGTCATCTTAGAGATTCTTTAGTTTAGTGGTGTCAAATTAAAAGAACTAATGCTATAAAATATATACTCCTTGGGCTACATATTCTTAGAAAGCCACATATTAATATTAGCTATGTTCTGTTGTATTTATTTTGTTAACTAGTTCCCTGTTACATTTTATTCAGGTTCCTATACTTGAGAGTTCTTGCTTAGGATACACCATTGGTCTAGGCCACTCATTTTATAGATGAGGAAGTTGAGTTCTGGAGAGACTTTGACTTGCCAAAGGTTTTATACTGGGATAGTTGGCAGAGTTGGAACTAGAATTCAGATCTCCTAATTCCACATCTAGTTTTCTTTTCACTTCATCTTCAGTGGTGACTGCCATCTCTCATCTCTTCTTCCTTGTTTGTTTAGGGTCATTCACAGAGATTCAGTGGCTCATTGTTAAATTAGGAAAGAGACTTTTAAAACCTTCCATTGACTTTAAAGTTGAGGACTGAAGTGGAAAGCTTAATTTTTTTAGTACATAGACTTAAAAATTTACTTGACTTTTGTATGACTGTTGGGGAGGTGGAAGCCATACAGGCAGATACACTGCTCATCTCTTCCCCCCCATTTCGTGTTCTCTCTAGTACCCAGATTATAGAGTTTAGTAACTTTTTTCTCCCCAACCCAGAATAGGATTCGGATTAGCCCAGTGCATTTTCCTTTTTGTGTGCTGTTGGGGAGGGGGAGGTGCAGTGGGGTTAAGTGACTTGCCCAAGGTTACAAAGCTAGTTAAATATACAAGTTTCTTAAACTGGATTAGAACTCAGATCCTCCTGACTCCAGGACCTGTGCTCTATCCAGACTTTACCACTTAGTTGCCCTATGAATGCCTTCTCCACTCCCATCTGCACCCCCAATCAGAGTCACTCAATGATGGGAGCTTACTATAAAATCTCTACTTAAGGTAAGAATGTAGTTGTATTACTTGATAGAAAAGGGTGATCACTGGGCAGCCTTAGAAACAGGTAAAAGGAAGTTCAGGTCCAGATGATCCAGAGATTTTTTTTTTTTGCCCAGTATTCTAAATCAGGGTCAGAAGTTTCAATTTTCACTGAAGTAGCAAAATATTGTACACATTAGGAGTGGTTTTTTTTTAAATTAAAAATATACCTTGACTTTGTTAGTGGAATGAAAAGAATTAATTAAATAATGATTTTTGTGTTTTAATTGGATTTGTTACTTTTCTTGCTCATTCTTGCCTACCTGGTCTTTGTATGAGGTTCACTAAAGTAGAATAGAAAAAAGCCTCACCCTGTTCTATGTGGTCTGTCCTTTATTGATACCCAGTTTTTTTTAAAAGTGTAATTTTGGGGCGGCTAGGTGGCATAGTGGATAAAGCACCAGCCTTGTAGTCAGGAGTACCTGGGTTCAAATCCGGTTTCAGACACTTAATAATTACCTAGCTGTGTGGCCTTGGGCAAGCCTCTTAACCCCATTTGCCTTGCCAAAAACCTTAAAAAAAGAGTGTAATTTAATAACTACCACTGTGTGATACTTTTTTCATAATGTTATCTATCACTGAATCCTATCTCTTTCCTCCTTCTAATTAAAGATTAGAATGAGTTTAATCTTCCCTATCATCTGCCTGTATGCATAAGCAGATTTCTTGGAAGGCATCTGATGTTGTGCAAGGAAAATGAACTTTGATATAGTCTTTGCTTGGACTAATTCTTTTTGGACATAGGCTCTTAATCTTTGTGACAGATGTCCTTTGGTAGCCCAAGGATCTATTATCAGAGAATCATGTTT